>NC_056742.1:334373829-334673829 GCF_019279795.1 Protopterus annectens
GAAAAAGTCACTGAAGAAAAAATGTGCTTTCCATATCTGTCCATTGTCCGATCCTCCTTGTTCGGGGATGGATAGAAAAAGTCTCTGAAAGTTCCTTCTTGGTGGCTGCCGCCACAACCTTAGCATCTACTGAAGTCCCTTGGTTAGAAAAGTCTTGTCTGAAGAAAATGTGATAAATCTGCTTGGCCTCCTAGGAACAGGTTCCACTGAATCTGGGGACTCCCACACCTTCTGAGAAACTTGGCCCATAAGTTCATTGAAGGGTGAAGACACCCAAGAGGTAGAAGTGAGAGATCCGGAGGCCTTCAGGTATGCAGACTCCTCTGTTGAAGGGTTGGTGACTTCCAGCCACCTCACTGTTTTAACATTTCCAGGATGTCTCCAAAGGAGACATCAGGAGGCGAGCGTGGGGACACCTTCAGCTTCATCGAGGTCTGAGTTAGAAGTGATGGACTCCTCTGGGGAGTCTAAATGCTTCCTCTTGCATAGTCTCTTCCAAGGGACTTCCTTGGAGGGGTACTCTGGGGAGGTCTCAAAAGAGTGTGGGGGGGGTGCCCTGTGGGGCATCCTGAGGCCTAGGATATCTGCATCCCTGTTAAAAAAGGGGCATAGAGGCAGATACTGAAGCTTTTGGGGATAGAGCACCCACAGATAATAGTGGAGTCATCTTTGGAGACAGCACTCTCCTCATTACCTCAAAAGCCCCCCATTCCTGATCAGAGGATAACCCTGGATCCAAAGAAGAACCACCCCCCTGGAAGCAAAGACGACAGGCCCAGGGCCAAGGTAGGAGCTGAACTCAGCCAAGCCGATGTCCCAAGAGGCAAAGTGGGATCAGGCAACTGTCTAATCTGACTCGCCTCCCTGGACCAGACTGGAGAGCATTCCCCAGCTCCGAAGGAGCAGAGGATGTCGGAGCCATGGTCGGATCTGTAGAACCCATAGCAGGTCCTGGATACGAGAGTTCCACTATGATCAGCACTGGATCTTCTGACTCTGAAGCCAGGGGTTGGATCGGAGAAGAGGTGGATGTGGTAGGATCCAAAGCCCTCTGGGTTGGATCCAACAAAAACTTGGCCAGCGCTGGTGTCCTCAATAGCCTCTGTACCACCCGATCCATGTAGTCATCGGAAAGACTCCCGGAAGACCGAGTTGAGGAAGCTGGAGACTTGGATTGTTGCAGATTTGGCGATCTGAGAGTAAGGGAGAACAGCTCCAAGGCTGGAGACCAGCTCTGTATCTCAAACTCAACCGGCACAGAGGCAGATGAAATCGGAGGAGCTGAGGATGATTTGTCAGTTCCGATAAAGTGGAAGAGGAAAATCTCTTCCCAGACTTGTCAGATTTTGAGGTGGGAGACTTGTCAGTTTTGGATAAACCCGGAACATCTTCTAAAGCCTCTGAGAAAGGGTTTTTTTAAAGTCCTATCAATATTAATTTGTTCTTCCGCTCTAGAGCACTGTGATTAAAAGCACGATAAATAAAGCACAACTCCTGGAGATGGACGGCCCGGAGGCAATAAACACAAAGAATGTGTCTATCACTTAAGAGCAATTTCTTTCCACATCCTTTGCATTTTTTTGAAACACACTGGTTTTGAATCCTTGTTAGACATTTTAACACAGAAAACAGGAAGCTAACTGGATAGAAGCAAAAATAACTTTTTTTTTTTTTTTTTTTTTTTTTTAAACTAAAGCTAGACCTTCTAAATGTAAAAAGAGTCAACTTATTGGAAAGAAAGGGGGGAAAAATTACAAAGGGGAATAGAGGGAGGCACAGCCCTATAACTTAAACGGGCTATGCCCGGGAGACAGAAAAAATGTAGACAATGCCCTCTAACTTAAACGGGCTAAGAAGAAAAAAAGAGTTCTCTAACTGAAACTAACTGTATTTAAAAAGAATCAAGGAAAGAAATACAAGGAAGGGATAAGAGCACTCTAACTTAAACGGGCTATTTACCTGTAAAAAGGGAGCTGGGAGAGGGACAACAAGGCCTAAATCAAAGACGATAGCCAATAGCAAAAAAATAGCCACAAAAGCGGAAAAGATTTGCTCACTAAGCAATGACAAAAAAAGTCACTGTTTTTAAGGTTGAACAAGAGGTAATACTTAAGAGCTAGCAGATGAGCACCTGATCTTGTTTAGTGGCAAACAAGATCTGGAGAAGGTTCTAATGCATGCTGGGATAGGGTTTAGCCACGAGCTGGCAGAAGACCTCAAGCTTGAATATAAAGGCTAAGACAGATCCGATGATCAGATCTGTACCCAGCCTAGTAAGAATGAAGGCGAGATAGGACAATATTACATATACAGTTACCCAGCATCTACCAATCCCCATGGGTGCCGGTTGACAGAGTTTACTGTACTTACTTATAATGAAGATGTTAAATTTATAACAGAGATAAGGAAAAATTGACAAGTGTTTGATTCGGGATGGATAAAAGCAAAGGCAATGGGGATGGTTCTTGTACAGGTTATAGAAAGAATTGAATTATAAATTACATAGACAGGTTATGGGGAACCTCGAGTGCCTTGAAAAATAGCAAAACAATGGGCAAGTTTAAGTGTCGACGATATAAATACTATCCTCCTCCTATATCCAAGAGGCAACACAGGTCCACATTAAAGGAAAAGGTGCAGTGGGTTCACATGGACGTGTTAACTGTGGATCCAAAGGTTTGGTCTACATAGCAATCTGTCAAATATGCTCAATGTTTTACATAGGTAAAACCAAAAGAGCATTTAAAGATCATATATACAATCATTTAAATGCAATCACAAATCAGAACCAAACTAATGCTCTTTGGAAACATATACAAGTCAATGAAGGTCATAGTTTTTAAGTTCCATGGGTTGGATATTGTGAAATGGGATTATAGGGGTGGACCATGGAAAATTAAGTCAGAAATTAAAGAACTGCAATGGCAGTTAAAGCTACATTCTTCTAGTCCACAAAGACTGAATGACACGATTTCCATCACACCAATTCTAAAGCTGAAATCAACTGGGTATTAATTTATTAAATAGTGTATTTTAGGTTACAGATGTAATTTGGATTATTTTTTCTATGTTTGTATTTCTTTAAGAAGGTGTGTGATGTAATTAATGGGGATGTAACTGAATTTTGTTTAAACGGAAGTGATGTTATGTTCTATTTTTATCTCTAATGAAGTCCTAATTTATTGGAGAGGAACTTAAGTGCTCAGATTTATTAAACATTTAAGTTTCGTGTTTTGGAGTTGTTTTTATTTGGGTTATATTAATTCCAAAACTTTAATCATCTGAAGGAGTCTGGAAGTATACATGGCAGGGATCACTCTGTTGGTGGTATCCTTTTACCTAAAGGTCTCTACTGGTGAATATTCAAGTAAAAATCCAACTTCAGTTCACACAGTGTGAACCTATACATGCACAGTGCAAATATTTGGACAGATATAACAAGATGAAAAAAAAAAACATTGTCAATAGTTAAAGTATACACAAGTTGCAGTTCACAGAGAACTGGAATAGTGACTACTAGATAATATAGTCTAGGCAAAAATATATTTGTCCTTTAAAAACAGAGATCTTAATAACTCCTCCTCTCTGAACATGATCATAGTGTGGTGGGGGTGGAAGTAGGGAGATACTAGTTCAATATGGGGTAGTGCAGCAATAAAGACAGGTCATACTTGTTTGAAGTTGGAGTGGTTAGAGGTAGATTTAATTTGCCAAGGGACAGCATTCCATTTTTTAGTGACAGAGTACCAGTAGGGACTTTAACCAGGGGATTTGTGTGGTTTTCATATGCTGAAAAGATGTGGCTCATAAGATCAAAGTACTTTTATCATGGTGGCAGGAACAAAGAATAAAAGCAAAAATAGAGCAGTCATTGGCTTTGTAAATAATGCTGTGTGTGGAGATTAGCTGTATGGCCACAGCTGCAGACAAGAAAACCCTGCAATGAAGTTGGTGGGAATTACCAACTGCATCAGGGCCCTGTGCCAGAAATTTAGCAGCAGTATCAGCCCGACATCACAAGGGTGTGTTGACTCTGCGACCACTGGCATGTCACCATGAACTGAAGCACCCTAATCCGAATGTTGGTGAAAGGGACAGTGAAAATGGTGGCTATCATGAGTCCCAAGAATACTGACGAGTTCAACACCCAACTTAATTCAGTTTCCTCAGTCAGGATTCTAAAACAATGACTTTCTTGACACTATGGGCCAAAACAGTTAAGAGAAGCAAGTGTTTAACTCTTTCCCAATATAAAGAACCACCTGCAGTGTGACCAAGGAGGACTTTACCAGAAAGTCCCCTGACAGGCCCAGCAGTAGGGGAACACCTGCCAGACATTTGACAATCACTTGGAGGAGAGTTGACACTGAACAGCTGCACTTTAAAATGAAAGTGGTACAATCTCACAGTAAAATTGAAGCAACTCCTGTGCATCTCCAAAATACTTGGGTGCCAAAAAGAAAGAGGTAATGAACCCCCCCCCCCCCCCCAACCAATGAAAAAAGATGAGCAAGCAAACTCCCTTATTTAACTAAAGGAAGGCACAGGCTTTATGGCAACTTTAAGGAGACATGTCTTGGTTTGTTCCAGGAGGTCTTCAAAGACTAGTCCAATAAAGGTGGTTCTGACAGGAAGAACCTATCAGCTTCAAGCTCTGACCACATGAAACCACTTCCAGAATCCACCAATCCATCATGGTGGTTTTCTAGCAAGGGCAATCTCACACAGCCAGCATCATTTAAGCAGTCCTGAAGGTCTAACGGGCAGTAATGACTGTTGTGAAGCTCCTGAGCAGCCTGTTTCTCAGTACACTTATGAATGGATCCCAGATGGAGCGACAGTGCCTGATGTTTGAGCACCACTGTCAGAGCTGCTACTACTCTGGATGCCAGACTGGTATTAAAGAACAGAAGAGGGTTGGAGGAGGAAACTAGGGGGTCAATACCCGTTTCTTCTTTTGCAGACCTTCTATAATGCCTGGTAAAGCCTGCTCAAATACGGTCTCCCCCAAGAAGAAAGCCATGAAGACAGATTTCCTCAATTCCTCTTTAAAATTAACAAAGCTAATGGGCTCCTCTTTCTAGTACATGGATTCAGATGGTGGAACAGTAGAAGCAGCCTACTCAGCAGACGTGGGTGAGGCAGCTGATGTCTCTGCTTTATACTCCTTTACCTTAGCACGTCGCTCCAAATCATACCCAGGTTCACAGAAAGGACATCTTTGCTAATTCCTCTACTGACTACCTTCCAAAACTGCCATCCTAACAACTGTGAAGTAAGCCTCAAACCTCTTCATTCTAGCAGTGGACTAAAATGCTGGAAAATATAACAATCCTCCATTGTGTGCTCTTGTTAGTACCACCAGCCTTGCAGGGCTGACTGGTGATTTTGCTGGTACAGGATCTGATATCTGTAGAACATGTAGAAAAAAATATATATTTTTTTTAATGCATAAAATATCACTATCCTACAGCTTGTGGTACAACCACATTCTAAGCTGTGCAAATAGCAGACCAGAATTAGAGAACAGATCACAGGTCACACTGCTACCTCCCCCCAAGACCCAATGAGTGCACTAAAAGGCATGTGAACCTCCCTCACCCACCATCAATGGGCGATACAGAATGCAAGAATTTGTGCTCGGAAAGAAAATCTTAAGCATTACCCACAACAAAAGACTTTGTGATGTAAACCAGGGAAAAAACACATTATTATTTCCTTATCAGGAATTTTCTTTTTCAATGAGTACTAGATACAGTAATGCTTAAAACAACATGTCACAAAACTGTACCTTGTACAAAATACAGAAAATAATACATATAACATGGGGTCTGTATGTACATTAGCAAATGATGGTATAACCATAAGTTTTTTTTTTTTATTTAAGCATCTAACTTCCAGCCAGCGATGCTACTCTTTTCTACACTGTTCCTGCTGTCACTCCAGAAATACCCAAATGCTTTTTACCTTACCCACCCAAAAACACTCCTCTAGGACAGCCCATGAATGCAAAATGAAAGAACACCCAGTTGTAATTTTAACAAAGTTTATTTAAAAAAATGCTTTTTGTCTCAACAGCACATGGAGAATAAGAGACTTATTTAGGAAAAAAGTGATTCAACAGCATAAGTAAAAAAAAATTCAAGTCATGTGATTTGAATGACCAATCAGAGATGCTTCAATTATGAACCAAGCAAAACCCTGCTTAGGTTTAAACATCAATCACCACCAGACACATTTAAGGTTGTATGGCCAAAGTGGTAAACTTTAAACATAAAATAAAACATGCAAAGATAAAAAATCCTAATAAATATGCTGTCAACTAAAATATGTTTTTAAATTATTATTGTTAAAACAATGCATCCGCAAATGTTAATAAATACCATTTGCTAAATAACCTTAATGGACATATTTGAGATGCCCTTTAATACTGATGTGATTATTTGGAACTGGTGAATGATTAACATTAAGTAAAATTTGCCATTCTATTTCATTTGCTTCTAACAGACTCAAAATCTTATTTGGATTCCAAGCAACACAACCTAAAATTGTGAATAAAACCTTCATACAATTCTCAAAATCAACAGAATGTCTATATAATACATTAGTTCTATCTTTATTCTTAATAGACAGCTGGTGTTCATAACGCCTCTGAGTCTATGCATTATTCATCCTATATAAAAGGTATGACAATGTTCACACTGAAGCATAACAATGCTCATATAACTGAACTGGAAGTTAGTCAGTGTTTGCTGAATTTTGTTATTTGCTAGTAATTACAGGTGTGGGGGTAGCCACATTCTTTGATTTCCTGTCCTTGCCTATTTAAGTGGTACAGTGTGAAATATTTTCTGCTTAAAAACCTCAGCTTTGGCTGGCTAAGAACTAGCTGTATTCAACTGGACGTACAAGAGAATTTAAGTACCTTTATCTGCACTTTTTTTTTCAAACAATACAGTATTTAAATTGATTTTAACTGTGTTGCAGGAATGTTAACTGAACTGGAAGTTTTGACTCTGCTCTTCAGTTAGTCCCACACACCCTCCCTGTTTTTGTTTTGGTGTTAATCTTAGTGGCCTTGAAACTGCCCGCCCCTCTTGTAAATTTGTGTTTGGATACTCCTTCTGGGCCCATCTCATTTGCTCACTCAACTGAGTGCAGTGAGATCATATTCTGATTTCAGGCACTCCTACCGTGTACAAAGAGAGCATCTGGGAAACGGAAAAAAAAATTGGGCTTGTTTCCTGCCTTTCCTGTTAGGTGGTGTGGACTGTTTGTGGGCTTCTGAGCCCCCAGGTCCTTCTGTGTGGAGGGAAGCCTTCTAGCTTAGTTTTTTTTTCTTATAGCTAGCCAGTTTTCTAGTTTCAGCACTCAAATCTGTTTCTTTGATCTCAGCACTTCTTCAGAAAAAAAAAAAAATTCATCTGCTTTTACTGTACTTGTGTTTCTACCTACTTTATTTTACTTTTGCATCATCTTAAAAGTACTCAATTGTATTTATTACTGCTTGGTGTAACTCATTCTAAGCCTTTTGGTTTAAACACTTGGGCTTCGGACCAGTTGTTTTGCACTGAGAGGGTTTGTGGTCTGCACTGTAGTGGCAGAACAGGTAGCTTACATCCTTCTAGGTTGGGAACTGCTGATTGAGGGCTCAGTGTCTGTTATTCTAAAAGTGTATTAATTCTGGTTTAAGCACTTGGGCTTTCAGGCCAGTTATTTTACATTAAGAGGGTTCGTGGTCTGCACTCTTGTGGGAGGAGAGGCTGGACTCTGCCCTTCTGAGCTGGGAATTTCTGGTTAAAGGCTTATAGTGCATGCATATCTGAACTGCTTCTTACTGAAGTTGGTGCGCATTGTTTGCTGTGGCATAGACTGGATTCGGGCCTGCTGGATCTAGCTTTTTTTGTGTAACTTGAGCACTAATCCAGGCATTCTCTAAAGTATTTAATTGTATTTATTACTGCTTGGTAGTAACTTGATTAAAGTGTAGCTATCATTCTAGTCTTTTGGATTAAGCACTTGGGCTTCAGATCAGTTGTTTTACATTAGGAAGGTTTGTGGCATGCACTGTGGTGGCAGAACAGGTAGCTTTCATCCTTCTAAGTTGGGAACTGCTGATTGAGAGCCCAGTGTCTGTTATTCTTAAAGTGTATTAGTTCTGGTTTAAGCACTTGGGCTTCAGGCCAGTTATTTTACATTAAGAAGGTTCGTGGTCTGCACTCTTGTGGGAGAAGAGGCTGGACTCTGCCCTTCTGAGCTGGGAATTTCTGGTTAAAGGTTTATAGTGCCTGAATATTTGAACTGTATCTTACTGAAATTGGTACACCTTGTTTGCTGTAGCATAGACTAGATCCAGGCCTGCTGAATCTAGCTTTGTTTATATGCTTGTTGTTTGTTTGCTTGTTATTTCCCTGGAACACTAATTCCACCTAATACGCGGCTTCTCAGCGCTTCTGTGGATCACTAGTGATATCTGCATTGCTTACTGTACTTATTTCCTTGTTTCACATGAAAGAAAGTTACTGTTTGTCGTTTCTGCATTTAAGTTACCTGTAACACATTGCACTTAAGTTACCTGGCACTTGCTCACTAAAGCAATTATATAAGTCAACACTAAAAATTAAAAGCACTACACCCTCACTCCCCACTGGCCCTTGTTTTCAATTATAAAGGAATTCCCAATATTATTCTAGCATGTCCAAAGGTCAGTTGTCAATCTCCTCTCCGGTCCAGCTGGTGAATCTGGGAATCTTGAGGCAATGTTACAACTGCCTCATGTACACAGACAATCCTCTCCTCCTCCCAACAAATTCCAACACACGAGAGATGCAACCATATAGCCAAACTGGAGGCTAAGCTCTCTCAACTCAGTACTGGCATAACCAGTCAGGAGGAGAAGGAAACCACACTCACTACAATTCCAGTCTCACATAGACCTACCGCGACAGCAAACCAAACACATAATCACACAAAAACATACTCGGAGGCTCTAAATAAAGATCTGCCTAAGCAGCAGAGACCTCCAAAGCAGACACCCAAGCAACCGCTACCTCAAAACAAAACACGTGCAACACATCTCACAAAGCCAGTGTGCCGAACAGTCACAGCCCTTAAGACTGAACAACACACCTGATACACTTGTAATAGGTGATTCTATCGTCAGGCACACTGACGTCCCGCTCACCAGGCTGAACAAGGAGAGGGTCACAGTGAGCAATCTGTCTGGCGCTAGGATCCGCCACATAACACAAGCACTCAGGTCACTCCAAGGCAAGTACAAATATGACTCAGTCATTGTCCATGCTAGTGTGAATGACCTGAGACCTACCTCCCTGGACTACATGAAAAGAAACATAGAGGAGCTCTCTGAGCATGTAGCCCAGGCCGGTATGACCCTGACCTTGAGTAGCATCTTACCCTCACCAAGAATGATGCCACAATATGAAGACAAGATGATCAATTTCAACAATTGGCTTAAGTACTGGTGTCATTCAAAGGGGATGCAATGCCTGTCAGCTTGGGATGATATGCTCGACAAGCCACGATGCTTCGCTAGGGACGGCTTGCACCTGTCACCCCTGGGCTTTCGGATATTGGCAAAGGCTCTTGCTACCCCCATAGTGCCTTTTTTAGGCAAGGCTCAAAAGACAAACCCACCTCCATAGGTATCACAAGGGATAAGAAACTAAGAGTAATGCTACTCAACGCCAGAAGTCTAAACCTCAAGATGCACTTTTCGAAACTCTCCTTAGCATGGAGAACATCGATATCTGTGCAGTAACAGAAACCTGGTTCAGGGCTCCAGAGAGCAGCCCAGCACTACCGGGTTATACCTCATACCATGCTTTTCGGCCACAAAACTTGGACCGAACCACAAAAGGAGGGGGAGTATCGATATTCAAAGATACCCACACCTCCAGGTTGGTGGCAAATCCCGAAGCATCAGAGACGATCCATGTGCAACTAACGGTGGATAAAACGGCCTTCCAGTTTATAGCCTGCTACAGACCACCCTCCCAAACCCAGGAACCCCACTCGGCCTTCCAGAGAACACTGGAAAATATGAAGGTTTCTCCAAACACCATTATATTGGGCGACTTCAACTACCCAAACATAGACTGGGAGTATTACTCTAGCTCCAACACCCTAGCCCAAAGGTTCCTAGAATTTATAAACTCAAATGCTATGGAACAACTTGTTACCACTCCCACCTGATCATCACCAACATGGGGACTCTATGCTCCAGACCAGAAGTGTATCCCTCACTGGTAAGATCAGACCATAAACTAATCTCACTGGATATTCACATCCCGACCCCACCCCCTGCCCAGAAAACCACAGTGAAAAACTTCTCTAAAGCAAATTTCACACTCCTCAAAACCGAGGTGGAATCCTTCAAAGCCCCCGGGCCTGTGGAAAATATGGCCCAGACCGCAGAATCCTTTATAAACACATTCTATGAGCACCTTCAGGAATGCATGGATCATGCGATCCCAAATAAAACCAAGACCCAATCCTCCAAAGGCAGACGTCCTGTCTGGTGGACCCCAGCCATAAACAAACTATACAATAGAAGGAGGAAGCTACTAAATGATAGAGCAAAATCCCAAAAAGGGAAGGCATCACTGATCAGTATTAGCAAAAAACTACGGGCACTCATAAAATTGTCTAAGGCCAGCTTAGAGAGAAAAACTGCACAGGACAATACGGATAATCACAAGGCTTTCTTTAGTTATGTCAGGAACATGGGTGGTAATTCCCAGATATGCTCAGAATTAGTCCAAAATGACAAAAAATACACCGAACCCACAGACATTGCCAACATCCTAGCTGACAGGTTCAGTGCAAATCCCCCCCCCCCCCCACCAAAAGGGCAAATATCTATCCCAGAGTGCTGCCCCCTGACATCTCAGATGCTCAGTTAAGAGCCGCCCTCTCCAAAGCAAAAAACACAGTATCAATGGGACCAGACGGTGTCCCGGGCTGCATCCTACATGAACTCCAAGAAGAGATAACCCAAACATAAACTACTGTTCAATCTCAGCCCTACTACAGGATATGTGCCCAAAGAGTGGCGTACAGCAGCAGTGGTCCCTCTCCATAAGGGTGGTGCCTCAACGGATCCTGGAAACTATCGCCCCATAAGCCTGACTAGCTTGGTCTGCAAAGCTATGGAAAGGATCATCATGGACCTCATAAATAAAGATATTGGGGACCTACAGACACTGGATCCTACCCAGTTCGGCTTGGTTAAGGGCAGATCCTGCCTCTTAAACCTGGTTGATTTCTTTGAAACAGTCACCAAGGCCATTGACGAGGGGAAGGTGGTCCACACAGCCTACCTGGACCTTGCAAAAGCCTTCAATACAATACCCCACTCGGGCATTATAGATAAGCTCACCAGCTTAAATATAAACCCCTATGTCACTAGATGGATTGCAAACTGGCTCAAGGACAGAACCCACATGGTTAGAATTGCTGGAGCCATGTCAGACTCCAAACCAGTTACAAGTGGTGTCCCACAAGGCTCAGTCCTGGGACCTCTCTTGTTCGGTAAATATTTCTCGGAGGTACAGGCCAACATGGAAGGACTGTGGCTGACCAAGTTCACAGATGACTGCAAACTGGGCGCCATAATAGACTCTCCAGCCGACACAAGCATCCTCCAAAAAGGCCTCATAGAAACAGACAACTGGTGCCAGAGCCATGGCCTCAAGCTAAATGCCAAAAAGTGTATAGTCATCCCCTATGGCAAAAACAAAGTGCCCACACATTACTACATAGGTGGTAATCCATTAAGTACAGAAGAAGTAATTAGGGACCTGGGGACCCAAGTTGATAGCAATCTCTCATTTGACAACCACGTGGCCAAAGTGGTTAGAAAAACATTTTATATAGCCCACCTAATCATGAAGGGATTCACATCTAGATCAGGGGAGGTCATCGTGCCTCTTTACTCATCCCTCATCAGGCCCATAATTGAGTACAAAGCCCCTTTTGGGATGTACCTTACCAGACACCTGCAGCAACTGGAAAGACCCCAAAAGTACCTCACCAAGAGGATCAAAGGGCTCAAACAGATGCCATGTGCTGCCTGGTTAAAGAAACTCCAGCTCTACTCAGTGGCATACCGCCTGTTCAGAGGCGACCTGTGCCTGACGTATAAAGCCATGTCCAACCCAGAATTAATGGACATGCTGCACCTCAGAAAATCCAAATCCCATCGAGCTACGCTCGAGAGACTTGAACCTCAGCACTGAAATAAATAGGACATGCTGGAGGGACAGATTCATAACCCAGAGGCTCCCTTCACTCTGGAATAAAATCCCAGTCCAGGTTAGGCAGAGTCCCTCACTGACTCTCTTCAAGAGGAATCTTGATGAGTGGATGGGAGATCGTAGGTTTACCCCGGGTATCACTTCTGTGTCACTGTTAGACAGAGGCACAGTATACTAACCTCGAAAAAGGGCATAGCAAAATAAATTTAAAATGGGTGGCGAAAGCCAAACACATTCTGGCTAGGCTTATAAATGCCCTAGGGCAGATAGCCTAGTATGAACCTATGAACCTAAATGAAATTACCCTTAACTGCTACAGTCCTGTCCAAATTAAGTAGTTATATATGAACATTCTAAAACGTGTTTCCAAAAAATTATCGCCACATTTAAATATTCCCTTATCTGCTGAGATACTGAACTGTAACTTGCTTTACTAAATATTTCACGTTTCTTCTTTACTGTAAATGAACTTGGGTTCATACCCATAAATGTCATTAAATCCGGATTTCCTAGAACAAATTTCCAATCTTTAACATTCTTAACATTAACATTAATAATGCACATTAATGGCACTGGTAATCAAAAATCGTTTTCAACTACAGTAGTAGGAAACCTTGGTTCTCCAAAACCAAAAATCAAAATCAGTTTCAACTTATTCTCGCAGTTTTGATTACACTGAATGTCTGTTAAAAATCAGTTTCATAGCCAGTCAAGAAAACATTTTTACTTTCACATGAACATTCCATCATAAGTAACCAGCCTACAAATATGAAATAGTTGACTTTTCACAGCATTATTAACAAATCTATGACATAAAAGTAAATAAACACTGGCTATCAATCTTTGTGAAATATCTTCATATTTTATCTCACACTGGCTATCAATCTTTGTGAAATATCTTCATATTTTATCTCAACACCCAAGAAAATAATGCAGGTAACTGAATTTGTATGAATGATTGTTCAAAAAAAAAATCAGTGATCTTCCCAAACTCATCAAGAGTCTAAAACTGCCAATATTCCCATGCCATATAAAATAAAACATTCTCAAAAGAAAGACATCGACATAACTGCCTCAGTCTCCAAACATGCCAAAACTCTATCAGTAAACCCTCCATAGCCAGCTCACTTTCGTCTATAACAAGTTTTGTCAAATTAATATACATTATGTAACACCAATTCAGTGAGTAGGCATAATAAAAAAAAGTACTTGAGAAAGAAGTGTGTTTGCAGATGTATTCCCATAGAAAGTCAACATCTGTGTGGAACTGAAGCATACAACAAAACAATATCTACCACAACCAAAGTTAAATGTCAAAAATATGCAGATTTTCTTAAATTTTGTAACTCATCTAAAAATGCAGTGTCTCTTTGGTATAGGACACTATTGGTACATCACTTGTTTTAACTTTCTGTAGAGACACATTCTTAAAGGTTCTGTTTTAGATCCAGGAGCTAAAAAGTGCAGCTGTACAAGTTGATCATACTGGCAGACGCTTGAATAGATCACTGCTGCAGTAGTCAAAACTATTTGAAAAATATACTGACAAGGATTGAATGACTGGCCAAATTCCATACAACCTAACCACTGTACAGCTCGTGGACAGTAACATAATATCAGTGTTTGAAGTGTCAATCCATTACCACTTTCTTGACTCAGAGTAAGACAGGCTACAGTACGTGCTAGAAGAAAGGAAAACGAAAATATCCACACCTTGGTATAAAACGACAAAAAAAAATGGGGATAGAGGAGAGTGCTCCTATTGCAACAATAATCAATTTGAACATCTACTTTAATTGCAAGTTTACATACATAAACTGGACTATGTTCATCTTTAGTGCACCACTGCAGTAGCCTAAGCAATATATGAAACAGAGAACAAAAAGAAAAGGAGGATAAAGGAGTACCAGAGGCCTGGAGCCTACAAAGAATAGTAGCATTTTTTCTACTGCGAATCTGTAATTTACTTCATCCATTAACACAAGGCCCCCCTCCACTGTCAGCTACCATAATTCCCCAAAATTTGTCTTCTAATACAAATTTTTTTGTCTCTATGATTCAAGTTGTAAAACATGAACTGGGGTGGCCTTGTGAAACCTTTCCTCAACTCTAAATGAGAAATTTTTAAACACAGTGTACTATTAAGTTTAGGATTACAACCAACAATTTCTAAATATATTAAAATTAACTTCATTGTTTTGGATATTTCCAAGATGATGGATAGGTTTTATCTTCCCAATATATAAATCAAAATCGCAAAAGTCTTAGTAATGCTGGCTTGGTGAGACGAAACATAATTCAGACTTTCTGTAAAATGTTTAACTCAGCCTTTCCTAAAAAGTTTGAGAAATGCATCCTTGCCAATCATTTCTCTAACATGAATTTTCTGTTGTGAAGATTTTTTGAACAGATCTTTTCATTTTAAACTAGTTTGAGTATCTCATGTTTTCCCTCTATCCCATGTGCTGCAGTTCGATTTCTGTGGCTGTTCCTACACTCTAGAGATGATAGTACCTTGCAAATATCATGAGGTGGAGCTAAATTGAAAGTCCTTTGTAGTCAATCACAGCATAGTGGATAGTGTATGCGACAAGGAAAATAAAGCATACATATCAACTAGATTCTAAAGAACAGTCTAAGGCCTTCACCAATCAGAAAAAAACTCCTGATAGGTCACCAACAAGGAAGTAAACGCAGATCTAGATCTCATGTAAGACGGCCAATTTGTTGAAGGAAAATCTTTTGTTTTTAGTGTGGTCCAAACATTGTCTGCAACTGATCAAAGATATTCCTTGACAGGATAAATGGACCAGAACAAAAGTAAAGGAAAGAGGAGCCACAGCAGTAGACCTGAACAACAGACATGGAAGGGAAACAGGAAGTGATAGTGAAACTAATTTAATACAAAGGATCTGTTGGATTTGGTTAGAACCTCGGAGGGTCCACAATAAAGCTGATGAACAGCTGTATTTTCCAGTATTTTATTACAAGTATTCACTCCACAGTACAGCATGTACACACATCTGTGATAGAAGTGAACCTGTCCCATTCCCTTTCTATTATACTTTTAACTAAGGCAGAACTTGCATTAAATTCTATAACCAGGGCTCTATTGAAACTCTCATCTGATTTTACTTGTTGCTCAGTACTTTCATCATTACAACCTAAAATAGGGCGAAATGTCCCCCCTCTTCCATCTTGTACTTCCTTCTCCACTTTCTCAATTAAAGTGCTTGGATAGTTTCTTTTCTTAAACATTTGATTTAAAGTTTTCATTTCCTCCATGAAATCTTCATTATTTGATGTCATTCTGGATGATCAAATGTACTGCCCCCTAACCAAGTTTCTTTTCTGATGTACAGGGTGTGCACTATTATAGTGCAAGTAGGAGTTTGAATAGGTACTTTTTCTATATACTTTTGAATGGAAATTATTGTCCTTCTTACATATCTCTACATCCAAGTAATTTAATTTTTCATTGTCTATTTTATGTGTAAACTAAAAAAAAAACGTACTTTTACTCAAAATATCAATAAAATTACTAATTTCTTCCTTGGTGCCTTCCAAAAAATACAGATATCATCCAGAAACCTCTTGTATAATGACCATTTTGGACTAAATATAGAGTCCAGCACCCATTTTTCTTCCCATTTCGCTAGGATCACATTTACATATGTTGGGGCACAAGCTGCACCCATAGCTACACCCTTAATTTGGTGAAAATACTCCCCTTTAAAGTAAAAAAAAAACATTGTACTTTAAAACTAAATCCAACAACTGTGTGATCACCATACACTCATCATGTGTTAGGCTACCATCCTCAAAAATTAATTCCTCTAACATTACCTTTCCTTCCTCCAGTGGAATACAGGAAAATAAGTCCACAATGTCAATGGTAAGACAATACATATTATCCGTGTATAAATCCTGTTTCACAATCCTAAGAAAGTCCCAGGAGAATATTATTACGTTTTAACCATATATTTTTCAGCTTAGAGTCTATATATTTTGCAAGGGGTAAGGTTTTTGACCCTTCTGCTGAAACAATAGGTCTCAATGGTGGATCCATCCCATTCTTGTGTATTTTAGGGACCCCGAATATAGTGGGTATTCTTGGTTTTTCCACTTTCAAATACCCCAACATTTTATTGTCAGTGAGACCTTCTATATATACGTCCTCAAGAACTGTATCAATCCTTGCATAAGCTACATTAATTTAGTTCTTTGAGCTACTAGTATACCTATTAGGGTCTCAAAGAATTTCGTTCATTTTCCCTTCATACATAAGAGCATCCATTAAAACCATCCCACCCTCTTTGTCAGGTTTCATTATTCGTGTGTTTGTATCCTTCCTTAGTTCCGCTAAAAGTTTATTTTCTCCTACATCTAAGTGTTTTTCATATCTAACTTTGTTAAAATTATTTCTGATTTCATTTTCAACTAGACTCTCCAAATTTTTTTATTTGAGGGTGTAGGGGGGGGGGGTATATATGCTCTTTTTTACTAAATTATTGGGCCTGGTAACCTGGGCGGCCACGGTGGTGCAGTGGTTAGCATTGCCGCCTCACAGCAAGAGGTTCTCCGGTTCGATCCCCGGCTGGGGTGCCTTCTGTGCGGAGTCTGCATGTCCTCCCTGTGGTCGCGTGGGTTTCCTCCGGGTGCTCCGGTTTCCTCCCACATCCCAAAGACATGCTTCAGGTGGATTGGACACTCTAAATTGGCCCTAGGTGTGCGTGTGAGTGTGCCTTCTGTGGAAGGTTGGGCGCCGGGCTGGCAACTCGACACCGTAAAACTCCACTGCCAATCAATGTGCGGACAAGGTGATCCGCTGTGGCGACCCCTAACCGGGAAAAAGCCGAAAGAAGAAGAAGAAGAAGAAGAATTGGGCCTGGTAACCATGTCACTATTAAAAAGAAGTTGGAAATTAATCTTCCTTAAAAACACCTTAAAAGATAATAAAATCTTTGTAAGCTCTTCTTTAATCAGAGGTACGAATTTCGTACCTCTGGATAACAAACTAAAATATTTGTCACTCAATTTTGTAGAACTAAAATTGTATATACTGAAATCACCCTTAGTGAACCTGAAGAGATTTAAAATATCCCGAATATCTTCATTTTCCAAACTGGGGCTGGTGGTACCTATACCTGTTAGTATCTTCCCCTCCCGCTTCTTGCTACCCCCCGAAAATTTGAATAATACTGACTTTGTTGAAAATCATTTTTGTTCCTGAGTCTTTCAGATCTCCTTAATGGGGGATAATTATTAAAATCATCCAGGTTACCTACTTCATCACTTGCCCTTGGATATTCATTGTATATTTCTTCTTCCCTACAACTTGCCTGTTTACTCACCCAAAATCTAGGCCTAGACCTGGGCATAGGGTAACTAGTACTGCTAATGTCATTGTCATTTTAAATGACAGTATTCAGAATGACCTTATGCTTGGAATTGTGGAAGAAAGAAAGAAATATTTTAAGATTAAGAATGGAATTGATGATCAATGTAGTGAATTAGTGCAAAGGAAAATTAAAAAACTTGAAAGGTATTTGAGAGAATACAACAACAATACTAGTCACCCTATGCCCAGGTCTAGGCCTAGATTTTGGGTGAGTGAACAGGCAAGTTATAGGGAAGAAGAAATACACAATGAATATCCAAGTGTAAGTGATGAAGTAGGTAACCTGGATGATTTTAATGATTATCCCCCATTAAAGAGATCTGAAAGACTCCGGAACAAAAATGATTTTCAACAAAATCAGTATTATTCAAATTTTTGGGGGGGTAGCAAGAAGGGGGAGGGGGAGGTACTAAGGTATAGGTACCACCAGCCCCAGTTTGGAAAATGAAGATATTATTCGGGATATTTTAAATCCCCTTCAGGTTCATTAAGGGTGATTTTAGTATATACAATTTTAGTTCTATAAAACTGAATGACTACTATTTTAGTTTGTTATCCAGAGGTACAAAATTCATACCTCTGATTAAAGAAGAGCTTACAAAGGTTTTATTAGATTTTAAGGTGTTTTTAAGGAAGATTAATTTCCAACTTCTTTTTAATAGTGACATGGTTACAAGGCCCAATAATTTAGTAAAAAAGAGTATATATAACCCCCCTCTACACCCTAAAATAAAAAAATTTTGAGAGTCTGGTTGAAAATGAAATCCGAAATAATTTTAAAGTTAGATATAAAAAAAACTTAAGATGCAGGAGAAAACAAACGTTTAGCGGAACTAAGGAAGGATACAAACGCACAAATAATGAAACCTGACAAAGGGGGTGGGATGGTTTGAATGGATGCTCTTATGTATGAAGGGAAAATTAATGAAATTCTTAGAGACCCTAATAGGCATACTAGTAGCTCAAAGAATGAAATTAACATAGCTTATGCAAGGATTGATACAGTTCTTGAGGACTTATATACAGAAGGTCTCACTGACAATAAAATGTTGGGGTATTTGAAAGTGGAAAAACCAAGGATACCAACTATATTTGGGATCCCTAAAATACACAAGAATGGGATGCATCCACCATTGAGACCTATTGTTTGAGCAGAAGGGGCAAAAACCTTACCCCTTGCAAAATATATAGACTCTAAGCTGAAAAATATATGGTTAAAACGTAATAATATTCTTAGAGACTCCTGGGACTTTCTTAGGAGAGTGAAACCAGATTTATACACGGATAATATGTATTATCTTACCATTGACATTGTGGACTTGTTTTCCTGTATTCCACTGGAGGAAGGAAAGGCAATGTTAGAGGAATTAATTTTTGAGGATGGTAGCCTAACATGTGATAAGTGTATGGTGATCACACAGTTGTTGGATTTAGTTTTAAAGAACAATATTTTTTACTTTAAAGGGAAGTATTTTCACCAAATTAAGGGTGTAGCTATGGGAGCAGCTTGCGCCCCACTATATGCAAATTTGACCCTAGCGAAATGGGAAGAAAAATGGGTGCTGGACTCTATATTTAGTCCAAAATGATAATTATATAAGAGGTTTCTGGATATCTGTATTTTATGGAAGGCACCAAAGGAAGAAATTGGTAATTTTATTGATGTTTTTGAGTAAAAGTATGAGTTTTTTAGAGTTTACACATAAAATAGACTATGAAAAATTAAATTACTTGGATGCAGAGATATACAAGGAAGACAATAAGTTCCATTCAAAAGTATATAGGAAAAGTACCTATTCAAACTCCTACTTGCACTATAATAGTGCACACCCCGTACATCAGAAAAGAAACTTGGTTAGGGGCCAATACATTAGATCATCCAGAATGACATCAAATAATGAAGATTTCATGGAGGAAATGAAAACTTTGAATCAAATGTTTAAGAAAAGAAATTATCCAAGCACTTTAATTGAGAAAGTGGAGAAGGAAGTACTAGATGGAAGGGGGGGGGGGATTTCGCCCTATTTTAGGTTGTAATGATGAAATTATTGAGCAACAAGTAAAATCAGATGAGAGTTTCAACAGAGCCCTGGTTACAGAATTTAATGCAAGTTCTGTCTTAGTTAAAAGTATAATAGAAAGGGAATGGGCCAGGTTCACTTCTATCACAGATGTATGTACGTGCTGTACTGTGTTATGAATACTTGTAATAAAATTCTAGAAAATACAGCGGTTCCTCAGCTTTATTGTGGACCCTCTGAGGTTCTGTTTTTATTTTTATTAGTTTATTAGTGGTTTGCGGACCTTTTGGCTTTTTTTGTATGGATTTGGTTAGACATTCACAACAGGTGGGGGCTTCTAAGATGGCTGCACACTGATCAACAACTTAATTTCAGCTCTCCCAGTGTGAAAACAGAAAATGAGAAAAGGGAGCCAGTAAAACTGTCATTATGAGTAAAATTTGTTTACTGGCTAGTAAATACACTGCCTGAACAGTCAGCAAAGATGACATTTAGAGAACCTGAAAGAAAATCAACCAGATAAGGTGAAGAGAAAACACTGGCTTAGAAGAATTCTGTAGCTGTTCAGGAAAAAGGAGTTCAAGATGCATCTTTGGTAGAAGACAAAGATGGTTTCCAGTAATTTGGAGGAAAAAATAAGTCAAATGCACTCAGATGCCATTAAAATAAAGAAGAAAAAATACAACTCAAATAGTAAAAGGAAAAAAAAGAAGCTTTAACTACATATTCAGAAGAACTGATAAAACTGCAAAAATCAGAGGCTGAAACAAAGAAAGGGCCAGCTGAGTAAGAGGCTTCTCAAGCTGAGACATCTCAAAGTATATTAGACTTAGAAGACACTTAGTGAAGAGCTGATTTTGGCAAAACTGTGGCAGAAAGGAAAAGTATTGGAGACAACAAACTGTTTGTGGAAAATGATCATTCACTGAACAGCAGGCAGAAGAGAAGTGAATTTATCCCAGCAATCAGGCAATGTCAACAGGGAGAGTAAGATTTAGTTGCTTCCTTTCCCTAGATAATTAAAACATTTCTGGCTGTAGAACAGGCTTAGGAGGAAATAAGGAAAATGCAGGCTAAAACAACTAAAAAACAAAAAAAACGGTAGTAAGACAGCAGTAAGCAGCAGACGTTTATTGAAGCGCTTTTCATCAGCTCTACAAAGCTGACTTCATCAGAATACATTCAATAACCAACAACCCAATATATATAACACAATCAAATAAATTAATTAACACAACTACATTTAAAGAGATAGCTCTGGTGATGTAAATAAGAATGTGTTTGTTAACATCGGACAGTCTGAAAACAACTCACCTGTAAATTTTATAACTACTTTTAGTACATATAGTCCACAATGTGTATCTATCTTAAAGAAAAATTGGGACCTCTTTAAATTATATCCTGAGATTCACAAGAAGCTAGGTGAAGGGCCAAGAGTGATTTATAGGAAAGGGAAGAACCTTAAAGCCTTATTGGAAAAGCACAATGTGGTTGTAGCAAAGCACCCAGGTATGTACAAATGTCAGAATTGCAACTATTGTAGATTCGTGGTTGAAACTAATATATTGCAAGTAAATGGAACCACTTATAAATTGAAGAGTAAATTTGATTGCAATTCAACATTTGTAACCTACCTGGCTAGATGTACATCCTGTCCAGCATTCTATGTAGGTAAAACTGAGAGAAGGTTGAGGGACAGGATGTGCGAACACCTCTATGCTATTAAAAAGGGCAAACTTGAAAATGCCCATGCTAAGCACACAGAGTGCCACTTGGACCATAACTTCAAGTTTATGGTTATTGATCAAGTTAAAGTTGATCCAAGGGGAGGCCCAAGAAACCTCAAACTTGATGAACTTGAGTTAAAATGGCAAGTGAGATTAAATGCCACCCTAGATTAAATGACTCCTGCTCTATTAGTAGTGTGTTGAAATTAAATAGCCTAGAGGTGAGCAGGTGTAGGTCTCTAAGCAGCTAAAGAATGTATATTATATAACTAATTTACATATACTTAATGTATATATATATGTGTAATTTAGTTTGTTATCAGATGTCTGGTTTAATATAAATTTTGAAAAGATTCTTTATAATTGGTTTATAAATGTTTTTTATTAGTGCTATTTTAATGGATGAGTAAACAGCACCTATTAGAACTGGATTTTATAGGTTTGCTGTTAAAAATTGAAAAAAATCCTTTTATAACCGTTTTGTAATATTTTTATTTCCGAGATGTTTTTATAAGGGCTGTCTCTTTAAATGTAGTTGTGTTAATTAATTTATTTGATTGTGTTATATATATTGGGTTGTTGGTTACTGAATGTATTCTGATGAAGTCAGCTTTGTAGAGCTGACTAAAAGCGCTTCAATAAACGTCTGCTGCTTACTGCTGTCTTACTACCGTTTTTTTGTTTTTTAGGAGGAAATAAGGTTGATCCAATAAAAAGTGAGCCAGCAAGCAGAAGCAAGTTCTGCTTCTCATTCTCTTGACAACAAAGCTCACAGAGAGACCGACAGACAAATCCTTCTCACTGTTCCAAAGGAAAATGCTTGAGAGAGAAAAAAGCACAGGCACTGAGTAGAAGAATCAGGAGTACCTTGGAAATGAACCAGAGTCTGGTGTTGGGAGATGGTGATCAGGAAAAAGACCAGAAACAATGAATTTAGTGAATAAATGGGAAACTATAAAGCAGCAATCACATTTATGAAACATGTCTTTGCAAGAAAAAGTGTATTGAGAAAACTGGAATTCTGATGACTTTGTTAAACTTGTTGGTAGACTGTAAAGCATATACTGCACTTTATGTCATTAATGTTTTGAAAGACACTAAACGAGGGGGAACAAGCAAAACAGCTTTTGATCTTATAAGTATTTTTATGAAACATTTTATGATATACAAACTGAAAATTACATTGTAAAGCAGAAATTTTCAGTGATTGTTTACTTTAATATCTTTAATATATACAAATGTTTTTTCCTTAGATGTAACAAATTGAGGCTTTACACAACAAGAGAAGACAGACTGGACACAAGCAAGTTTAAGTTAATACAATAATATGATATTGGGCTGCTAGGGTGCAACAGTGCACTGATTATATTATATGCAGAATTAAGATAATTTCCCTTGTTCTTACAAGGGTGGATATTTAGATTAGTATCCTTGGCTTAAGCTACAAGCAGCTTTTTTGTAAGCACACAGTCTTGAAAATAAGAAACTAATGAAAGGCATGAAAATGCCAAGTTTGTTACACCTGCAAAGAAATTAGCTTGTTTTCCCCATTAAGAAATGTTCTCAGTGGGAAAAGAAGTCTGTAGGTGAGGGCAGTTTGCCAAGGGAATTTTGTACATTGTGTTCTGAGTAGAATTTTCAAAGATTCATTCCTGCATCTGCAGAGTTGTTAGTTGCTCTTGTTCTCATTGCTGACTATTTTTACCTGGAGCTGAGCTGTCAGCATGGGCGACTAATCTTCAGAGTTCTGACCATTCTTTGCTGAGGAAAATGCAATACTTAAAGGTACTATGGCAAGCAGTTCAGTAAACAAAGTCTAAAATTAAGATAAGTGAATAAGAAACACTATCCTCCCCAGCAACTTTAATATTTTAAAAGTATTTAACTGAACAGTGCACAGTTTGGTTTTATTTATAAGTAGCCTCTACATTTTTTTTTTCTTACAGCTAAAAGTTAATCTTCTAAAAACATACAAGCCATTTTTCATATCTAGGAGGGTAACAGAGCTGAGAAAAAAACAGACAGCAATCAGTGCAAGTGGGAACAACAGGCTGTAACATGCACTTTAGTATGGCTAACCTTAATTTTAGTAATGCCTACCGGTGTAACTGTCAACTTGGGGCAAATGTTCCTATCTGAATGGTTGAACTTCATTTGTTAAAAATGCACATAGTTTTGTGTTTTTTCTAAGTTAACAGATGATGGGGTTGCTCTTCAAATGTACTTTTTTTGTCTGTTTTCATTAAAGAAAAGTCTCTTGAAAAGTGTGGCATAGATTCAAATGGAGATGAGAAAAAAAAAAGCAACTGCATAGAAGACCAGCTTGGCAGCATCTGCATGCAAGACAAAAGATGAAAATGCACAATCAAAAATGTCAATAATAATAGGTGGGAACACTTTTTAACATAACAGCTACTCTACTTATGCTATATTGGAATGCAAAATACTTTACAGATACACACATAAAGGAAAGGACACCGAATTATATTAAGAAAGCAGATTGCAAACAATGTGCATGAGGCACATATGGAAAGAAATAACCATTAGAATTTGACGAAAAGGATTTCAGGATGGCTACTTGGCAGAATATCAGGGACAAAGGAAAAGAGGGTTACAATACTGTTTGTTACAGGGACTCCAATAGCAGCAGAAGAAAAAAGACAATAACAGATTTTTGGTATTAAGAGGCTAATGGCAAGGAAGGAGAATTACACTGGCATGTTTTATACTCCACCAAAAACTGCTATTATGGAGCTTAAGAAAAACTTGGTTAAAGTGATCAGATTTCAGCAGGGAATACTACTTACAGGTGGGACTGGAATTTGATTTGCAGTAATTGGCATATATCATGGGGACAGACAGGATTACAAAACAAATTTATGAAAACATTTGGTATGGAAGAAGTGAATTCAGTAATGCTATCTCAGGGAATGTACACATTCCACAAGGTACAATAACTAGGTTAAACTAGAACAATTTACATTTCACAGCAGCATGTGCATTTAATTGAAAATGCTGACAAACATCCAGTAACTACTTACAATCATGCACCGATACAAACTAAGATAAAAATGCAGGGTAATAAAAGTAAAAATGAGGCACAGGTGCTTTCCCCACCTACCTGTTGAGAGAAATTCAAGGAATGGGTGCTGGACTTTATTCAAGGGTTAATAGAGACAATAGTAAATTTATTTAGAGGGGCTGACAAAGGTTAAAATATTGCAGAATAAGAATAATCTCAATGAACAACAAGATGAGCAACTGTAGAGTATTAAAGAGAAAATAAGGGAGCATTTGGATAATACACATGAATTTTAGAAAGACTATTAAGCAACTATTTTGATGACCCCACAGTACAAAAATGTTTACAACTTGGCCAACAAACTAGAAAGGGTTGCGGCCAAAATTAGGGAGCCTATGACAAGAAACATCACTAGAGATCCTATTAGAAATATTTTGGAAATGTTATGAAAATCTGTACAAAGCAGAGGAATTTGAAAACAAAAAGTGCAAATAGATATATTTAAGGAAGACTTAATTATGCCAAGGTTAGAGAAGTAGAAGTCTCAAAAATTAATAGTTAAAACAGGACGCTGTGAGTTAAAAACGGTGATGTATAACCATTTGGCAGGGAAGTCTCCAGGATACATGGTATTCCTGTGGATGTTAGAAGGAGAGAAAGTGATACAGATCAGGAAGATATTATTTAATCGTATTTTAAAAGGAAGGGAAGCACAAGTGTCTTGGAAGAAAGCTGTGATAGCTATATTATCCAAAAGAGGGCGAAAACTTGTCAGACACATCTTCATATGGATTCATTTTAATTTTAAACCATGATTACAAAGGGTTTATGTCTATACTAGCCAAATGAATGGTAAAGATGTTGTCAAAATTGATAGATATTGATCAATATGGTTTTGTGGAGGAGAAGCAAACATTCGACATTAACAGAATGAGTCACAGAGAAGCAGAATGTAAGAAAATACCACTATTTTTGAAAGGTATTAATGCAGAGAAAGCATTCGATATAGTATGCTCACATTTTATGAGCAAGGCAATGGAAGCATTTGCATTTCCTGATACAATAATAGGTTCACAGGTGTTTACTAGGCTAACGACAAGGCACTTTTTAAGACTAGCCATGCATCCCAAATCTCTGACAAGTTCTGATACCCTTGATAAGTGTAAGCATGGCCCTGGGAGATGAACCATTTACAGGTTACCCATTTGCATTAGAGACACAGCTGCCAAACCAGGGACGAATTTCCATTTTCCCATCCAATTGTCCAAGTTGAACTTGAATTGTGTTAGGGAGGAACTCTGCTTCACATGGATGGGGAGCCTGTTCCATGGACGGTGTAGTCTCTGGGATACACACCTATCTTTTATACTTTTTTAACTTTTATACTTTTATACAAGATAAACATCTACTTATTACAATGGATGTACAAAGTCTTTTTACTTCAATTCCCAATGAAGATGGGATTGAAGCTATACGTGAACTATTACAGTATACTCCCACAGTAAATGGGAATACAACGATTCTAATTTGTCAATTATTGGAATTGGTCCTTAGCAATAATGTGTTTGCATTTGGGGGTGACCTGTACCTACAGAGGTGTGGTGTGGCTATGGGTACCCCCTGTGCAAACACATATGCTAATTTAGTTGTACATCACTGGGAATTGAATCATGTTTTTCAACATATTTTATTTAACAAAGTTTTAGTCTATAGGCGTTTTGTGGACGACATTTTAATCGTATGGGATGGCTCTATAGAAGAGTTTTCTTCCTTTAAAACACATTTGGAAACCACAACTACATTTCTCAGATTCTCAGTTGAAACATCATATTTATCAGTAAACTTCCTGGATGTTAGTTTGAACATCAGGAAAGGAAGATTAGTATCCACATTATACAAGAAAAAATGCTGGAGGAATACAATCTTGCAATACGATAGTATGCATCCGCGGCATATTTTTAAAGGAATATTAAGAAGTCAATTCACTAGACTAAGTAAAATCTGCACTGATATAGATGATTTAAAAAGAGAAGCAGATAATATGGTAGATATGTTCTTAGAAAGAGGCTATGACTATGATCTAATAATGAAAATTAGGAATAATATTTTGTTTCAAGAAAATTCAGAACTGAATGATATAAAAAGCAACTATTTTCTCCCTGATTTCAAAAGTGATACATATAATTACAAGGAGAAAGTATCTTTTATCACAACTTATACAAATGATTTTCAGAACATTAGAAAAATACTACTTAACAATTGGAAAGTCCTACTGACAGATGAATCTACACTAAAGATAGTAGGCAGCAGTCCTCACATAATCTACAGGAGTAATAAAAATCTGAAATCTTTACTGTGTGACAGACCAGCCTTGATCAATAATGTTTTGCAGAAGTCAACACATTCTTTTGGGACTTATTCTTGTCAACATTGTAACTATTGTAAGTTCATCACAAAATTGCAAGATTTTACACATCCAGAGTTTAATTATGTTTTTAAACCAAGATTCAGGGCTACTTGTGATACTTCAGGCCTAATTTATCTGGCCACTTGTGAGTGCTGCTCTGCATTTTACATAGGCCTCACTAAAAGGAAATTGAGAAATAGAATATATAATCACCAGTAAGATATTAAAAAGAAAAATGAGTTAAACGCCCTAGCTAAACATATTATATCCAATCCATCACATTCTTTTGTGTTTAGAGTATTGCAAATTGTAGAAGCTAATGCTAGAGGTGGTGATTATATAAACCTGATTGAACTAAATGAATTGAAATGGATTCTCAGACTTAGAGGCCACTGCCCTCCAGGACTAAATAATTATATCACAATAAGATCTTTTCTTAACAATCGGAGATAATTTTATTGCTTTATGTTTTATTATTTTTATTTTTGTGACACCATATTTTATTTATTCAGTGGTATATAGCATTTTTTCATCACTAAGTATGTTAAACGCATGAAATATATATGTATTTATTATTTTTTTTTTTTTTGTTATTTATATCTTCACAAAACACATTTTTTATTGGTTGATGAATTATAGTTGGTATTAAAATATATGGATTCTGAAATATTCTTGAAACATATTTTTATTATTATTCCTAAAGTCTTTAAGACTTATAAATTGTATGAACATTTATCTATACATATTTTCATCTTTATACTTGTACATTGGCATATTTTACATTTTTCTCTTTTTAATGTTTTATTGAAATGTGGTTTTTAAATAAATTTATAAATATATTTATTTATTAATTAATTAATTGATTAATTTAAATAATAATTTATTATCAAGTTTATAAATGACAACCTTAGAATTCTGCTGGTTATGAAATGTTCTACATTCATATTTATCTATAGCACCTTGTTATTATATGATGTACATGATTATTATGAATGTCTAGATAAGAATGTTACCTCAGACTTCCTTGACACCATAAAACTTATTGGTTTATTTATTATTTTATTATTATTTCATGCATATTCACTTATTTATTCTCATTTACATATATAGTAATTTATTTACTTATTTAATTTATTATATATATATTTATTGTTAAAATGTAATTTTAAAATGTTGAAATATTTGAATATTTACACATACTAAAAATTTCTTAATTTTTTAATATTCTAATACTTTAAATATTTATAATACAAATAATCACCACAAGACAAATGTTGTTTCATGAAAGGGTTTGAAAAAAGACAACATATATCGCATACAACGCTATACATGAAGTAGACATATATTTAAGTGAACCTCAGATGAATTTAAATGTACTTAAACATATGCATGATTTACTGTATTCAGTGCTTCTTTTCCGTTTGCAGTTTGTTGTGTGGCTTTAAAAATCCTTTATAGAAAATGATCAGTTTTAATTGAATTATCAGCTAATTGATTAACTAATTAAACACATCTATTAAGCTATGCCTCCCTATAAATATGCTGACTGTTTTTAGTTGTACATTGTCTGAAGAAGCGTATCATAGCATACGCGAAAGCGCTCACCGTTTGTCTTTTCTTTTCGAATAAATTATTTTATGCAACGTGGAGAGTCAGAAGTTTTTGTTCTTTAATTTTTATGGATTCATTTTAATTTTAAACCATGATTACAAAGGGTTTATATGTCTATACTAGCCAAATGAATGGTAAAGATGTTGTCAAAATTGATAGATATTGATCAATATGGTTTTGTGGAGGAGAAGCAAACATTCGACATTAACAGAATGAGTCACAGAGAAGCAGAATGTAAGAAAATACCACTATTTTTGAAGGGTATTAATGCAGAGAAAGCATTCGATATAGTATGCTCACATTTTATGAGCAAGGCAATGGAAGCATTTGCATTTCCTGATACAATAATAGGTTCACAGGTGTTTACTAGGCTAACGACAAGGCACTTTTTAAGACTAGCCATGCATCCCAAATCTCTGACAAGTTCTGATACCCATGATAAGTGTAAGCATGGCCCTGGGAGATGAACCATTTACAGGTTACCCATTTGCATTAGAGACACAGCTGCCAAACCAGGGACGAATTTCCATTTTCCCATCCAATTGTCCAAGTTGAACTTGAATTGTGTTAGGGAGGAACTCTGCTTCACATGGATGGGGAGCCTGTTCCATGGACGGTGTAGTCTCTGGGATACACACCTATCTTTCCAGCAGGACCTATTTATATCACAGGCAAGGTTTAAGTCTTTAGAACGGGTAATTCTGGTACTGTTTGCTTTGTGGATATCAGGAGGTCCATCAGAGTGGGGTCTGACAATGCACTGTATGCCAGGCATAGATCTCTCCTCAAGAGCCAGTAGGAGACAGAATACAAGGATAGGGCCTTGAGGTGGTCTGCAAAGGACATATTACTTATGTCCTGTATTCTTTTAGTGAGGAACCTCTGTAGACGTTCCAGTTGTCGGATATCCCTGGTTAGGTACATACCCAAAGGGGGCACTGTACTCAATGACAGGTCTGATGAATGAAGAATACAGTGGAACAATGACTACCTTTGACTTCAATGCCATACCTTTGTTTATAAGTTGCACAACAGAATGCTTTCCTTACCACTGAAGACACATGATGATCAAAGGCTCGATTACTGTCTGTGCATGTCCCTAAGTCCCCGACTACTGGATCAACTCTAAGTGGTGTGTTGTCAATATGATAGTTACCAGGGATGGATGACTTACCAAAGGATAGTATTATGCATTTCGTGGCATTTAGTTTTATAGTCCATGGCTCTGACACCAGTTGTTTGTCTGTCAGCTCCTCCTGGAAAACATTTGTGTCAGTGTGAGATTCAATGACAGATCCTAATTTGAAATCATCTGCAAATTTAGTCAGCCAGAGACCACTGACATTGGCCTTGACTTCAGAGAAGTAAATACCAAAAAGAAGCGATCCAAGGACTGATCCTGAGGGACTCCACTTGTGACTGGCCTCTTTGTAGAGGTGGACTCTCCAATTCTAAATTCCTGAGTCCAGTCAGTGAGCGTTTATACCTACCCTCTTGAGTTGGCTAACAATGACTGAGTGGGGTATTGTGTCAAATGCCTTGGCCAGGTCAAGGTAGATAGTGTGAACGATTCTGCTCTCATCCATTGCCTTGGTGACCTTCAAAAAGTCCACTAGGTTGAGTAGGCATGATCTGCCCTTGGCGAAACCAAAATGGGTTTATTAGGATACATTAGGATTTATTAGGTTAATTAGGATATATGAAGGATCACAGGCAAGAATTAAAGTGGAAGGGTTCCACATATGTAAGTTGTGTCTGAACAGAGTTACCAGGCAGGGGTATCCTCCTTCCCCTTTATTTGCTTTATATTTACAGCTAATGGCACAGAAATTCAGGGATATAACTGACATGGTAATCAATAAAAGTTGGCTTTATCTGCAGATTATACTATTTTGTAATTGATAAATCCAGAAGAGGACATTCTGGTGTTGTGAAATATTTTGGGACAGTCTTTTCAGGATATAAAATTAATGAAAATAAATCAAGGGCTATAGCTGTAAATTATGATACACATACAAACTGGTTCAGCAATCCCCATAGTTATGGTGACATACGATGAAACATTTAGGAGTACGGATTTAAAAAAAAAAAATTCTGTTATGCGGGAAGAGACTAGACAGAAGGTGAAAAAACTGAGAAACTGGACATTATTCTTTATTGATATGGTTAGCAAGATAAGCCATGAAAAAGTCTTACCATAAAGTTCTATCTGTGTTGTAGATCTTCATTCATTCCGCACTGATAGGACTTTGGTTCCAATCTCGGAACCAATTAGGCCAATATACAAGCTCGCACCAGCCAAAAACTCTCAAGCTAAGTCCTACGCATAGTGCCCCTCTTCTCCTTTATTCCCAGATCGAGTTTGACCACCCAGCATAGAAACAATACAAACAATAGAGATAAGGAGTCCCTATCTGACCAGATATCTCATCAGGCATATAGGGTCAAAGGATCCCCAAGAGTCTTTAGGCAGGGGGAAGGAGGGCGGGACATAAGGAATGAAAGAAGCTCTACAACACAGATGGAACGTTATGGTAAGACAACTTTTTTATCAGATGTTGTAAAGCTTCATTCATTCCATTACTGATGGGACCGAATCCCCAGCTACTTGTGACCTGGGTTGCCCTATGGAAGGATATTCCTGAGCACCATTGAGCCAAAAGATGCTCTTCCCCTGGAGCCTATATCCAATTTGTAATGAATGAGAAAGGTATGGGGGGGGGGGTTGCCCAAGTGGCCGTTGTGCAGATGTCATCCACAGAAGCTCTGGCATGAAAAGCCGCAGAAGTGGACAATGACCTGGTGGAATGAGCCTTGACTCTGTTTTGTTGGTAAAGGTAAGGCAATCTCTTAATCATTTTGACAAGGTAACTTTTAATACAGCTCTGCCCAGTCTGGGGCCTGAAAAAGCTGTGAAGAGCTTGTCCGATTTTCTGAAAGATGTACTCCTGTCTAAATAAAAACATAGTTGCCTATGCACATCCAGCGTGTGCAACTGGTATTCATCTTCGTTAGAGAAATTTGGAAAAAAGACTGGTAAATCAATGGACTGGTTTAGGCTCGAATTTGAGATAACCTTAGGTAAAAAGGAAGGGTTAGAGTTTGAAATGATACTCTTTCCTTGTGAAAAATCAAATAAGGACGGTTAACACTCAAAGCCGGCAATTCAGATACTATCCTAGCTGAGGTGATGGCTACCAAGAATACGGTTTCCCAGGATAAGAACTTTATATCACATGTAGCAGAAGATTCGAAGGGTGAACAGGTTAAAGTTTGTAGGACCAAAGTCAAACTCCATGGTTCAGTTGGGGTTTTAACAGGTGCTGTGAGGTGTGTAACTCCTTTCACAATCTTGCAAAGACAGTGGGACTAAGTGAGGAGTCATTAAAACGGTTATGAAAATTGGCAATAGCTGCTCGGTGGAGTGTAACAGTTGAGGTTGACACTCCTGGATGGAGAAGGGTCGACAGGTATTCCAGAACTCTATGGACTGGCATTAAGAAGGGGTCTAGTCCTTGTTGTTTAGCCCAAACAAACCTGGCCCATTTGCTGTGGTAGAGTTTTCTGGTGGAGGGTTTTATGGGAAGCCAAAAGGATCTTTCGGACTGGGGAAGATAGGTTTATTCACCTGGCAATCAGCGGAAGTGGAAGTGGAGATACCAAGCCGTCAGCTTGAGGCTGTGAAGGTTGGGCTGGACCAGCCCCTGTGGGTGAGATAAGAGTCGCGGGGTTGGGTCCAGGATCCACAGGTGGTGAACCAAGTGAGGCCATAGAAGAGGAACCAAACTTGCCCGGGACAAAAGGGGGGAATGAGGATAATCTTGCTTCTCAGCTGTTGCACTTTCTTCAAGAACTGCGGGATGAGGGGAATAGGAGAAAAGGCATACAGTAGACCCAGGGGCCAATCGTGAGTCAGAGTATCTCTCAGTGACTCCCCCTGGGGGGGGAATCAGGGAAAAGAAGCTGCTGCATTTGAGGTTCACGGGGCAGGCAAAGAGGTCGCAGCAAGGCCGGCCCCAACAATGAAAAATTTGAGTCGCTATTACTGGACTGAGAGACCAATTGTGAGGCATTCCTGCTCCGTTTGTCTGCAATCAGACTGGAACTCCTAGGAATGTGCATTGCTAGTAGAAAGTAGTTGGAAGCTATCACCCATTGCTACACTCTCAGAGCTTCCCGACATAAGGGGTAGGATCTGGTTCTCCCTTGCTTGTTGACGTACCAGACTATTGACATATTATTCTTTGAAGTAGTCACCAAAGCCGTAGAGGAGGGTAAGGTGGCTCACACAGCCTATCTAGATCTCGCCAAGGCTTTCAACACCATCCCCACTCTGGAATTATAGATAAACTCACTAAACTAGGTATAAATCCCTATGTCAAAGGATGGGTTTGCCAACTGGCACACTGACAGAACCCACACTGTGAAAGTAGCAGACTCCAAATCCAACTTCAGACCAGTGACAAGTGGAGTACCACAGGGTTCAGTCCTGGGTCCTCTCCTGTTTGGTATCTACTTCTCTGAAGTACAGGCCAGCACAGAAGGTCTTTATTAAGTTTGCAGATGACTGCAAACTAGGAGCCATAATCAAAACTCCAAAAGATGTGGACATCCTACAAAAGGGCCTCACTGAGACAGATGCCTGGTGTCAAAGCCATGGCCTCAAGCTCAATGCCAAAAAGTGCAATGTCATCCCTTTTGGTAAAAACTCAGTACCCATGAACTACCACATAGGTGGCAGTCTACTTAACACCGAAAGTGTGATAAGAGACCTTGGGATACAGGTGGACAGTAGTCTCTCCTTTGATAATCACATCGCCACAGTAGTCAGGAAATCCTTCTACGTGGCACACCTCATCACAAAAGGTTTCTCATCCAGGAAAAAAGAGGTCATTGTTCCCCTCTACTCATCACTCATTAGACCCATTATAGAGTACAATGCCCCTTTTGGTATGTACCCCACAAGACATCTACAACAACTGGAAAGGCCACAGAAATACCTCACAAAGAGGATTACCAGCCTCAAAGAGATGCCCTACGCAGACCATCTCAAAAAACTGCAGCTTTACTCTGTTGCATATCACCTACTCAGAGGCGATCTCTGCCTAACACACAAAGCTATGTCAAACCCAGACCTTTTAGAAATGCTCCACTTAAAGAAATCCCAATCCCTACGAGCTACACGCTCTAGGGACCTAAACCTCGTCACCACAATAAACAGAACATGCTGGAGGGATAGATTCCTGTCCCAGAGACTTCCCATACTCTGGAACAAACTACCTATCTATATCAAACAAAGCTCCTCATTAGCACTCTTCAAGAAAAATCTTGATGATTGGATGGGAGATAGGAAATTCACCCCAGGGATCACTTCTGTGGCTCTGCTCGACAGTGGCACAGGAAAATAATTTTCTTGGGTGGCGAAAGCCAGGGTACCTTTGGCTAGGTTTATATAGGCCCTAGGGCCAATAGCCTAGTACCTACCTATGAACCTATGACTGGACAGCAATTGTTTCAGACTCACTAAACTAAGTATAAATCCCTATGTCACAAGTTGGGTTGCCAATTGGCTCACTGAAAGAACCCACACACTGTGATAGTAGCAGACTCCAAATCCAACTTCAGACCAGTGACGAGTGGAGTACCACAGGGTTCAGTCCTGGGTCCTCTCCTGTTTTCTATCTACTTCTCAGAAGTACAGGCCAACACAGAAGGTCTTTGGTTAACGAAATTCACAGATGACTGCAAACTAGGAGCCATAATCGAAACTCCTAACAATGTGGACAGCCTACAAAAGGGCCTCACTGAGAGAGGTGCCTGATGTCAAAGCCATGGCCTCAAGCTCAATACTAAAATGTGCATTATCATCCCCTTTGGTAAAAACTCTGTACCCATGAACTACCACATAGGCGGTAGTCTACTTACCACAAAGTGTGATAAGAGACCTTGGGACACAGGTGGACAGTAGTCTCTCCTTTGATAATCACATCGCCACAGTAGTCAGAAAATCCTTCTGCATGGCACACCATCACAAAAGGTTTCTCATCCAGGAAAAAAAAGAGGTCATTGTTACCCTCTACTCGTCACTCATTAGACCCATTATAGAGTAAAACGCCCCGTTTGGTATGTACCCTCACAAGACATCTAGAACTACATAGGCTGCAGAAAAACCTCACAAAGAGTATTACCGGCCTCAAACAGATGCCCTACGCAGACATCTCCAAAAACTCCAGTTTTACTCCATTGCATATCGCCTACTCAGAGGCGCTCTCTGCCTAACATACAAAGCTATGTCAAACCCAGAGCTGTTGGACATGCTCCACTTAAAGAAATCTCAATCCCTCCGAGCTACATGCTCTAGGGACCTAAACCTTGTCACCACAATAAACAGAACAGCTGGAGGGATAGATTCCTGTCTCAGAGACTTCCCATACTCTGGAACAAACTACCTATCTACATCAAACAAAGCTCCTCATTAGCACTCAAGAAAAGTCTTGATGACTGGATGCGAGATAGGAAATTCACCCAGGGGATCACTTCTGTGGCTCTGCTCGACAGGGGGACAGGAAAATAATTTTCTTGGGCGGCGAAAGCCAGGGTATCTTTTTGGCTAGGCTTATATAGGACCTAGGGCCAATAGCCTAGTACCTATCTATGAATGGAAGGGTTGTTTGGAATGCTTGCAACGCTAAGAGTACCTCCCTCAGTTCTAGGGCACTGATGTGCAGATTGGCCTCTAGGGGGAACAAGTGCCTTGGATGATCTTTCCTTGAAAGTGCCCCCCCACCCCATCAGGGAAGCGTCTGTGGTCACTGTGGCCTTTGGTTGGGTGGGAAAAAAGGGTCGACACCACAAATCCTCTTCTGGCTTCATCCACCAAGTTAGATCCTGTTTGCAACGGTTTGTAATGTGAATTGGGTAAGACATTGGCTGTGCTAGGAGAGACTACTGAGATGATAGTAGCCATTGCAGTAGCCTCATATGGAAACTTGCTAGTGGGACCAGTAAGACTGTAGCTGCCATGGAGCCCACCAGTTGCAGGACCTGTCGAGCAGGGACAATATTTCGATAAAGTATTATCTGAAGCTGAGATCTTAGTTTTTGAAGTCAGTGTAGAGATAGAGCAGCTCGGCAGGAAGTTATATAGAACTTTGCTCCAATGAACTCTAAGCTCTGAGTCGGAACCAGCTTTGACTTGTCTACGTTTATGGAGATTCCTAGGTTTTCTGCCAGATTTTCGTGTAGGATATGGCTTGAAGCAGTAGACTCCTGGTTGGGGTGGTAAGGAGCCAATCTTCCAGATACAGAAATGCGCGGATTCCTTGTAGTCTCAGGTGAGCTACTACTACAGCCATGCATTTGGTGAACACTCTGGGGGCTGTGGAGACACCAAACGGCAGTACTCAGAATTGGTAATGATTGGCTCCCAGCTGGAAGCGGGGGTATCTTCTGGATTGTTTGTCCATTTTTATGTGGCAATACGCATCCTGAAGATCTATAGAGCACATCCAGTCATCCTTCTCCAGAAATGGAAGAATGGACTGAACCGTGACCATCCGAAAATTTTCTTGTTTGACAAACTTGTTCAATACGCCGAGATCCAAAACTGGTCTCCAGTCCCCTGGTTTTTTTTGGCACTAAAAAGAATCTTGAGTAAAATCTGGATCATATTTGGTTTGGTGGGACTAATTGGGTGAATTTTCCTTAGCAGCTTTTCAACTTCTAGAGCTGCTGTATCCCTCTGACTGGGTGGGACGTCAGGGATTTCCCTTAGAGGCTTGGGGTAAAGGTCGAAGGGGATAAGGCAACCTCTGGTCATTCTCTGCACTCAGGAGTCCGATGTTATCAACTCCCAGGCCAAGCGGTGTACAGAAAAACATCCCCCAACTGCCTCCAGAGGAAAGCAATCGGGCCGCTCCTCAGGAACGTTGATACGGCTGACAAGAGAAGGAATCTCTGGAGCCCTGGTTTTACAGACCCCCTCTGCCCCAAAAGAGGCATCTCCCAGATGAGTTCCCCCTCTACCCCGGGGGGATTGCTTGCCATGCGTGTCATGGAAAGGTCCTTAGGCTTTCTTGAACCACATTTTTCCGCCCCTCTGATTCCTGGAGTAGGATCGTTTTAAGGGTCAAAAAACATATGCCCACAGCAGATAGGTCTTTCCATCTTTCTCAGACTTGGCTAACGTGTACTTAACTCTTGGGCCAAACAAGGAGGACTCCTCAACAGGAGCGTTGATGAAGAAGGACTTGAAGGGGTTCGCAAAGTCACGTAGTCATATCCAGGCGTGACGTCTCATGACTGATGCACCAGTTCTGGCTGCTCCTTTGGTTGTGTGCACTATTAACTGCATGGAGGAGTTGGAGATGGACTCTAGGGTGGCAAACAGAGAAGCAAACTTGTCTCGTACCTCTTCAGGTAGTACCCCAGCCAAAGTACCTGAAGTTCTGTTCAGGTCCCTTTGGACACGTGTAAAATATGCCATGTAGTTCAGAGACGATATGGCGAAGGTCGTTGAAGCACAGGTCCACTTCCCCAGTCTGTCTATCATCCGGGACTCCCAGTTCGGAGGATGGACAGCCAAACACTCTTCTGCTAGTTCTGTTTTAGTGGCTGCTGCCACAACCATGGAGTCTACTGCCAAACCTCTGGACCAGTGCGGATAGTCTTCTGGAGGGGAAAGAATTTTATCAGGCCTCCAGGGAATCAGCTCCCCATTGTCAGAGGGCTTCCAGGCCTGCTGCATAATGAGTTTAATCAACTCATCTGCAGGAGGGGTTACCCAGCAGGTAGATGGCTGAGCATGGAAGGCTTACAAGAAAACGGATTCCCCAGTAGAAGGGTTGATGGGCTTCCATTCACCCCTCTGTTTCAGATCTCAAGTATGTCTCTGAGTGAGACATCATCAGGAGTGACTGTGGGGACCCTTCTCCCTCATCAAAATCCATATCTTCGGTGATGGATTCCTCAGGGGAATCCACGTGCTTCCTCTTCCACATTCTCTTTCAGGGTGGCTCCTCAGTGTGATCTTTTGAGGAGGACCACAAAGAGTGGGTTCCCTGGAGCAGGGTTTCTTGCCACTCCTGTGCTCGGAGTCCCTGTGTAGTGGGCTGTGTCAACTGCATGCTAGAGGAGAGTAAAAGGTCATGTTCCGAAGCTGGAGGTGCCAACTGCATGCTTGTGGAAGCAAGAACCCTCTCCATCACCTAGAATACAGGCTCACCAGAAGAGAGATGGGAGGCTGGAACCGAGAGGGACAACCTCGGAACCGGGGTCACACCCCATCCTGATGAGCCTACCTCCAGGATAGGAGCCCTGAGGGGACTAGAAACTGCCAGCCCAGCCAGAGCCATAGAAAAAACTAGCACCAAACTAAGGGTAATGGCTCCGACAGACCAGTCACAGTCCTGAGGGTGGGCTGGCTCCGAATGGAGCTGAGTCCACAGGGAAAGCCCCAGAGCCATGGAAGTAGTCATCACAGGAACCAAAGGCGTAGGCACCGGGCTAGACATCGGTACCAAAGGCACCAATGTCTGAAGAGGTTGGAGAAGGATAAGTTGAAGTTGATGCAGAGTAAACTTCGGCTCCAGATGGGAGGGAAATCTTGTTAGGGGGTCAAGATTCCCCTAGCTGCCAAGAGCTGATCGACAAGCCACACTGTCAGTTTCAGAAAGACTCCTGGTGGACCTTGTTGACATTCCTGTGGGCGAGTTGGGTCTCAAGAAAAGAACTATATTGCTGTACCAAGAAGGGGTCTACACTAGGAGAATATCTGGTTCTGGGCAAAATTTCAGGTTTCAGCACTGAAGATGGAGCCATATGGGAAGTCACAGTCAGTGTCGAAGTGTCTGGTACCGAAGAGACAGTCAGCACCAAAGCAGGAATAAGAATAGTTGATTCCGTAGTTGCCACCAACAACTTCAGCACCATAGTGCTAGCCGAAGGTTCAGGGGCCGAAGTGGTTGGTGCAGACATTTTACATATTTTACGCAATACAGTCTGAGAGGTTTTCAGTTCCATAGGGCTCAGGGAACAGAGTGGCTTCTCTATTTTTTTTTTTTATCATTCCTGCGAAGGGGTGATACTTCCGTCTAAGAAAGGGTCTCCGAAAAAGGGGGTTTTAATAAACCCTTTAGAATCAGTTTGTTCTTGCGCTCCATGAGAGTGAGAGAACTAAAGTTTTTACGTATGTAACAAGGAGATTGGATTTGGAGATGAGGAACTCCAAGACAGTAGATGCACGAAAGATGTGCGTCCGAGTTAGGCATCTTTCACAGACAGTTGTCACACTGCTTGAACCCAGTCGCCCCTCTTTTGTCAGCCATATTGAGTCAAAGAAAAATAGGTAGCTAGGTAGTAGTAGCAGTCTAGGACAGATGACAGTCGGGAGAAAAATGTAACAATACTGTATAAGAGAAGATTTTTTTTTTTTTTTTACTAGAAAAAGGAGACAAGAAGGGAAGAGAAGACCAACGATGGTATAATAAATTACCCAAGGGTAAGGGAGGGGCTGTACCAACAGTGGTACAAAGATTACCACAAAAAAAAGGTAGGAAAAGTGTCACAGATACAGAAGCAGAAGAAACCTATTCAAAGATGAAAAACGAAGACTATAAAGACTTGGAAAATATCAAAAAAAATTCTTCACTTAGCTGAGAGAGCTGGCTTGGCATGTCTTAAAGTATGCGGTAAACGAGATCTGGAGAGGGGAGAAGAGGGTCACTACGGGCAGGATTTAGCTTGAGAGTTTTTGGCTGGTCCAAGCTTGTATATTGGCGGAATCCGTTCCGAAGTCGGAACCGAAGTCCTATCAGTAAGGAATGAATGAAGATTTACATCAGATAATATTTTAATCCCTTCTGTTTTATACATAGATCAAACAGAAAAAACAAAACCAATGAACTGATAAAAGAACACACAAGGCCAGTGGTAATCTCCAAAACTTTTATGCAAGCGCTTTCGTTGAACAAGTAATCCAACGTTTTCAGACACAGGACAACAGTTAAACATTCAATTTAAAATATTCTGAAAGGAAATGACATCGGCAATGATGTCAGCAGGAAATGACATCAGCAATGACATCATAAACAATCCCATACTTATAAAAAATAAATATAAATAAAAACGTTTGTACAATACTACTATGAATAAAGCTATAATATTAAACAAAAATAGTTTATATACACCAACTGTAAAATAACGCCTCCCAAACAAACCTTATTCATCTTTAAAGTGCTTATATACTGATGTCATTTCTTGCTGACATTATTGCTGATGTCATTTCCTTTCGGAATATTTTAAATTGAATGTTTAATTGTTGTCCTGTCTCTGAAGAAGTTGGATTACTTGTTCAACGAAAGCGCGTACATAAACTTTTTGGAGATCATCACCGGCCTTGTATATTCTTTTATCAGTTCATTGGTTTTGTTTTTTTTCTATTTAGTCTGTTTTATGGCTAGTGGTTTGTCTCCTGCTTCCCCTAACATGTTTTCTCTGGATTCTAATGGCCTCGAAGCGAATGCCGTGGGGGAACCTCACCGCTTTAACCTGAACAACTTTCTACTAGAGTGAATGATTTAGCTGCAAAAATGGACCGCTGCTGTGCTGCAGCTGTCAGCAATGGTGTTGCTGCTAGAGGGAATCTTCCTGTGGTTTTAAATCCTTCTACTACTGCAACCACTTCTGACTTACCATCTTTGCCTCCTGGACAAGTCTCTACACTTAATAATCATGCTTCAGTTGCATCTCCAGTTGGTAATGGATAAACATTTGGTAATGTAGTTTTACCTTCCCTTATTAACTGTTTGAGTGAACCAATGAGTTTGCTCAATGGTACTGGAACACATGCTTCTACTGACAATGGTTTATCTGCACAGCTTAATATTGTTGACAACTTAAAAACTTTCGATGTCAAGCTATATGAATTTAAAAAAACTACAGCTTGAAATACTATATCTCGAGGAATGTATTTTGAGACTTCAGATCCCAAAAGGACTATGCCAATGGAGATTTCCTATGGGGGTGGTCCATGATTCCCCTTTCCATCAAGAACTTTTAAACCGTTTTGATTCACAAGAATGTGACTTTTTGCAACTATTAATCATGAATTATAAATCCATGACTGATGTTTTAAAAGCAAAATTAACCGAGTTGGAATCTGTTATAACAGAGGATACAGACTTTGGTAGATAAAGATTTGACTACCAATGTATATATTCCAGCACTGACAGTGCCTTAATAAAAATGAAGGGCACTAAAATCAAGAAATTAGAAAGAGATCACTTAGATTATCTTAACAGAAGGGCATATCCACTTCCTTCTAGTTCTATAGAGACTATGAGCACTAATAATTCTTTGAACACCCCTAACAGTCCTTTGGTTGCTTCCGGGACTGGAAACAACATGAATATTCATGAGAACGCCGTCCCTGACATACGGCATAGTGAACGGCTTTGTGAGCGTTCCGTTAATGCTGGAAACGAAGGTTCTTCTGACAACAGTGGCAATCAGGGTTTTCAGAATCCTGAGAGACAGGATACTCAGTTTATGAACACTCGCCCTGTAACCAACAGACAGAAGAGGAACACAACAGGAGGAGGAGGTAGTGCATTGTGTAGATACTTCCACTACTAATTCCAAAGCAGTTTTGAACAATGCATTACCTGGACCACAGATTGCAATGCATTCTTCAGGTGACTTTAAAATATATAATTTCTCTTACTATATTCCCTCTCCTCAGCTTATTGACTTTTTTGCTAAGGGACTTACATTCGTAGCATCTAGAAGAGCTGATTTGGTGGGTACCTTAGTTGATTTAAAAACCTTCACTCGTAAATTTAATTTAATGTTATTAGGCAATAATGAGTCTGCACTACAGAATTTCCGTGTGCCTACTGTATTTAATCCTGTCTTGCACAACACTACTGCTATGTTTGAAAAAGTTTGTGAGTTGGATATCAGGCATGCTTTAAGTTGCAATAATCGAATGCTTGCACATGTTAATGCTATCACTGATCAGATTTATGCTTTAAATGAACTTAAGAATGCTGATGTTAGGATCTTAAAGTCTGATAAGGGGGGTGGGGCCTTGTTTTTATGAATCAAGATAACTATGTTAATAAGATCTTGGATATATTGAATTCTGATGCTTATGTTGAATGTTCACTGAATGAGTATAATGGGGCATGTGTTAGATCCCATATTAATGATTTGTTCATTGATTCTAGAGTAGATAAAAGTATTTGTAACTATCTGAACATACTTTCTCCCATCATTGCAACTATATTTGGTCTTCCTAAGCTCCACAAAAGTGAAGTTAATCCACCATTGACCCTATTGTTAATGGGAGAAATTGTTTAACATATGGCTGTGCAAAATATGTTGACGGTCTTTTGCAGAAATATTTGAAAACTGCACCTCAAATATGTCGCGACTCCTGGGATTTCCTGAAATGTTTGAACTCCCTGACCTTTGTAGCCGACTACAATTTCCTAATTATAGATGTTAGGGATTTGTATACTGTGATACCACAAACTTTGGGCATTGCTTGGGTCAGGGAGTTTTTATTGAAAAAGGGCTCCCTGGGAGGCGAGGTAGATTCAATCGAGTATCTACTTGACATTGTCCTCTCCAATAACGTCGCCTTTTTTAATGATTGTTACTATTTGCAAAAATCAGGGTAGCGGTTCCCCTTGTGGAGGGAGTTTTGCGAATAGTGTGATGGCCTTTTGGGAGGAGGAATATTTGTTCAAATGTGATAGCTTTAAACAACATGTCTGGTACACGAGATTTTTGGATGACATTTTTATCATCTTTAAAGGTGATAAAAACCAAGCTATGATGTTTGTGGAAGAAATTTCCAGTTTAACTGATTTCTTGAACTTCACCTTTGAATTTGGTGTTGATTCCATCTCTTATTTGGACATTTTTCTTAAGGACTATGTGAATTTGAGATATGTAGCCAGAATTTTTAGGAAGGCTACATACTCTAATAATTTTTTACATTTTGAGGGTAACCACCCCTTTTTTCAGAAAAAGGCAGTGGTTAAGGGGCAGTTGGTGAGGGCGGCCAGAATGGTCACCCTCAATGATGATTTCTTGTTGGAATGTGAATATTTGAGAAAGATGTTTTAAGCTAGATCCTACCCTGATGATCTTTTAAGTACCATTATTGATGAGGTAGTTAAGAGGCGGTCTTGGTTGGTTTAAAACTTTGTTGGATGGAGAATCAATTACCCCTGACATCACTTGTATACATGCCCCTGATGAGATGACTAGACCTGTTAACAACAGTGTGAATTATACATTGAAATTTAGCACACCTTATTCGTTAGACGATTAAGGAATATACTAAGAACTGCTGTTTACTAACTGAAGATGTTTCAGTCAGAAAGAGGTTGTCTGATGGTCCCAGTATGATATTCAGACGTGGCCTTAATCTGAAGAGTTTATTAGAAAACACTAATGTTTATCACAGTGCCAGATGTGGTATGTTCAAATGCGGGTGCTGTAGAAGTTGTCATCTTATAAAGGTGTCAAATAGGTAGTGCATTTCTGACACCATTCATTATCTGAAAAGCAGATTTAATTCTGAAAGTATTGGGGTTGTCTATATCGCCTTATGCCAATATGTGCTTCATTTTATACGGTTAAGACTGAGACACATCTTAAGAGGAGAATTTATTAACACCAATACAGTACTGGCAGGCGTAATGGCAACAATGTTTGGCTAGACATATCATGGAACATGAGGGTCACTCCTTTGAATACATGGTTATTGAGCAGGTAAAAAACAAGAGAAATGGCCCATGGCAATTAATTTTAGAAAGTAGAGAATTGTATTGGCAGTTGAAACGTAATGCTTCTGCCTATCCAGGTCTCAATGGAGTATTGCTCTTTGAAGTGTATTTTAAAGTTAAAAGCACTTCAAAGATGAATAAGTTTAGTTTGGGAGGCATTATTTTACAATTAATGTATATTAACTATTCTTGTTTAATACAGCTTTATTCATAGTAGTAGTTTTGTACAAAACATTTTTATTTATATTTATTTTTTATAAGTAAGGGATTGTTTATGTCATTATTGCTGATGTCATTTCCTTTTGGAATATTTTAAATTGAATGTTTAACTGTTGTCCTGTGTCTGAAGAAGTTGGATTACTTGTTCAACGAAAGCACTTACAGAAACTTTTTGGAGATTACCACCGGCCTTGTGTGTTCTTTTATACACAGATCAGGCTTACTTTTACCAACCAGATAAGAAATTGGGAAAATTAATAAAGAGTTGAATTCATTTATCTAGAGGAAAGAGGGCAAAAGTTAAGTGAGATAAGCTGATCCTCCCAAAACAACAACCTAGTTTAAGATCATCTGATGAGAAGGCATATTTTAGAGCCATGCGGTTAAGGTTCATATACTTAACACAAGCACAAAGTTATAATTCACAATGGAAAGGGATGATGATGAATTGGTGCGGGGGGTGTGTGTGTCAAGAAATAAGGAGACTAATTTTAAATGCAGATCCTTGAGGAGAACAACCACTGCCACCATACAGAATATTACCTTCATACAGTTGCCGAAATCGCTCAAGATAAGCCAACACTGCAATTTTGCCAATAGGGATCACTGCAGGTAATGGTACATAAAACTGGCAAGAATGGATTGGAATTTACTGGAGAAATTTAGCAAAGAAACAAAGGTATTGGGATCAAAAAACTAGAGGGGAAAAGTAACAGAATGACAGGAGGCCAAGACGACGATTGACTGCCTGCAATACCATGGACTGATATCAGAGCATATGCAAAGACAAAGGGATAGGGAAGTCCAATGTGAAGGGCATGCTATGGTAGAGTTTTAGCTGAATCTAGAACAAAAGCTGCTCTGAAAAGGGGCTAATTAGTAAGACATATAAAATAGTGAATGATAACTATATGAATCAATCAGAGCAATGTGGAAGAAAGATACCCAAATAGTTCCAATAGTAGTAGGAGCAAAAAAAAAAAAAAAAAAAAAAAAAAAGTCTAAAATCTTATTTAGATACGCCACCAATACACAACTCCATATGAATTTCAAGAGTCATTACTGGTCACATTGTGGGTGTTGCAAAGAGCACTTCTGGCTGACAAAGAGTGAAACAATACTAATTTCATGAACTTTAATCGCACTTAGATTTAGGAATGGGGTCCATTCCTGTCATAGTATTAGAAACCCAAAAGATTTGGAGAAATTAAACTGGGTTAGAAAAGATTGGGAAGACAGACTAGAAAAGCAATTTACAAGGGAGCAATGGGAGGACAAATGAATGGCTCTCTGATATGCAACAAAGTCCCGAAGGTTTAGGATTTCTGCTTAGAAGTGTTTGCATAGGTATTTTTATACACTAAGCAGACCTCAAAGAACTCTTCTACAGGACGGTAAGTGTCAGTGTGATGTGGAAGAAAGAGTTAACTAAGAGCATAGTTTTTGGGTGTGTAACTAGCTGGCAGATTTTTTAAAAAAATCTCTACAAAATAGTGTCTCAGAAATATTGGGGGAGTAAACCACTGTAACTAAGGACATGATTCTTTTGAGCTGGGACATGGTCTGAATTGCCTAGACAAAGTAAAGCTTCATTAAGTTCAATTCTACTGGCTGCCAAAAAGGCAATTACTAGAAAATGAAAATCAAAATCTAAACCAACTGTATTCAAAGGAATTGAATACTGCAAATGAGGTAAAAGGACTGGAAATGGGATCTTAAACAAGGGAAAAAAAATACGTAGAAATAAATGGAATTTGTGGGAACAATAAATTTAAATCCTGTTGAACAGGACAGGCGAGGTTTAAGGGAAGGTAGGATTTGTGCAATCTATGTAATACTGGAGTAAATAAAAGTTGCTGTAAAGAAAGAAAATATAATGTATAAAATAAGCAAAAGAAAAATGTTAATATGGTTTGTTTTATTTTCTATTAATGTGCATGTTTGCCTATGTTTTGAGCGAGTCATCACAAGAACTTGATGTTGGAGAAATGACTGGCAGGGTAAATTACCCAAACTTTAATATTTTCCATTAAGCAACAGAGTTTTGGGAAAGGCTGAATTAGTATTTTAGAGAAAGTCTGAATTATATTCCATCTCATCTAATACCAAACTTATTGCTGACTTTTCACACTTAGAGGCAAAAGCCATCCTTCATCTTGAACAATATACAAAAAAAAATGTTTTTAATTTACAGAGGAAAAGTAGTTAGAATCCTAAACTTCACAGTATATAACTAGCCTTTGAAAAATCCTACTGTTTAAAAGTTCTCAAAAGGTCTCCTCAATTCAAGTTTTACCAACGACTCATGGAGAGACAAAAGCCTTAAGATTTTTATCTGAAAAATTATTAAAGCTGCCAAAGAAGGGAAAAGGCAGATAATCAACTTGCTATTTTGAAAATGTTAATAGACATGGGTCATTATGAAACTGTATCTAGAAACAGACTAAACAAAGCCTAGAGGGGAGACTGACAATATCCATAATAAATTACTGTTACAAGGTACTACTACAATGGACTTTTGCAATTTTTTGTCCATTCCATACCCAATGCTGGGAGTCCCTGTCTGGATTCCCAAATGTGCAGAATCTTCTACTCAGACCTATAGTTTCAGTTACTAAAAGTGAAACAAAATATGGACAGCAAGTTAAACATGATGGCAAAGACAGAATCCTATACCAAGGACTGCTGTCATTTTTAAATAAGGTGCACAATTTTAGTAAATCAGTATGTTTTCTGTTTTATATATATATATATATATATATATATATATATATACACACACACACAAAATGTGTGTGTATATCTAGCGTGCTCTCTCTCTCTCGCTATATATATATATATATATATATATATATATATATATATATATATATATATATATAAATATATATATAATTTTTTACTTGACGTTAATGGTTATAGACAAGTGGAGTGGTGATGGTGTGCACTTCAGCACCATGGTTTTGCTAACATAGTTTTAGTATGTTGGAAGACAGAGAGTATACAGATATCCCTCTTTTGAAGATGTTCTGTTTTATCTTCAATACAGAAATGATTTCTGATGTGGCGAGGAAATTAACATTTTTAGACTCCTTGCCTGATTAATTTGGTTAAGGCCACTGATTTACTGATATTCACAAACACAGTTTTAGACACCTGAATTGCTTTCCCAAATGCTGAAATTTGCTATGAAAAGATTCTACATGGACCAGAATCCAATATAAAAAGTCTACTTTAACAAGTTACACTATTTAAGTTTAAATCTTAGAACTGTGAAGAAAAATGTTATGAAAAGTTCACTTGTTTGTATTCTAAGTTGATTATGGATGACAAAATGTTTTGATCTGAAAAGTAAATTATTTCATATTTTATAAAAGTTTGACTGCTGAATCTTACACTAAGGCACTGTATGAGCACATCCACTTGTGCATGAATCGTGCCATCCCAAATAGAACCAAGATGCTCTCCTCCAAAAAAAGGAAGCCAATCTGGTGGTCCCCTGCCATAAACAAACTTATGAACTAAAGGAAAAAACTTTTGCAGAAAAGAGGAAAATGCCAGGATGCAAAAAAACTCCCTTACCTGCCTCAGTAAGAAGCTGACAACCCTCATAAAATTCTCCAAAGCTAGTTATGAAAATAAAATTGCCAAAGATTCCAAAGACAACCACAAGGCATTCTATAGCTATGTCAAGAATCTAAATGGCAATGTTCAGATCTGCTCTGAGTTATAACAGAATGGTATTAAATATACTGATCCCAACGATATTGCCAATATCCTGGCAGATCGATTCAGTGCCAACTTTACCTCCCTTTCACCCCCTAAACGGCCCATCTCAATACTGAAAGATTGCCAAATTCCGGTAATAACAGCCACACAGGTAAAAAAAAATGCACTCTCCAAAGCTAAGAATACAGCATCCACCGGACCAGACGACATCCCGGGCTGTGTACTACAAAATGAACTGGCATCTCACCTAAGTGTTATGTTTAATCATAGCCTCACCTCAGGCTTCATGCCCACTGAGTGGAACACAGCTACAGTTATCCCACTCCACAAGAGGGGATCCCACCTTGGATCCTGGGAACTACTGCCCCATCAGTCTGACGAGCCTAATCTGCAAGGCCATGGAAGGTATTATCATGGAACTTATAAACAAAGACATTGGCAACCTTCAAACACTGGACCCCACCCAGTTTGGGTTCGTGAAGGGCTGATCTTGTCTCCTGAACCTGACTGGCTTCTTCAAATCAGTCTCCAGAGCTGTGGACGAGGGTAAGGCGGTCCACACAGCCTATCTGGACCTCGCCAAGGCCTTTAACACCATCCCCCACTCTGGAATCATAGACAAACTTACTAAGCTGGGCATTAATCCCTACATCACTTGATAGGTTGCCAACTGGCTTACTGACAGAACGCACACTGTAAAAGTAGCCAACTCCAAATCCAGCTCCAGACAAGTGGGGTACCTCAGGGTTCGGTCCTGGGACCGCTCTTGTTTGGCATCTACTTCTCTGAAGTACAGGCCAACACTAAGGGACTCTGGCTAACAAAGTTCGCAGATGACTGCAAACAGGGAACCATTACTGAATCCCCAAATGATGTGGATATTCTATAAAAGGGCCTAACAGATGCTTGGTGCCAGAGCCATGGGCTCAGGCTTAATGCCAAGAATGTATAGTTATCCCCTTTGGGAAAAAACATGTACCCGTGACTTACCACATAGGTGGCAGTACACTAAACACCAAAGGTGTGACGAGACTTGGGGACACAGGTGGACAGTGGTCTCACCTTCGATAACCACATCACCACAACAGTCAGGAAATCCTTTTATGTGGCACACCTCATCACTAAGGGCTTTTCATCCAGAAAAAAGGAGGTCATTGTCCCACTGTACTCATCCCTCATTAGACCCATTATAGAATACAGCACCCCATTTAGTATGTACCTCTCAATACATCTGCAACAACTGGTAAGGGCGCAGAAATACCTCACTAAAATAATCACAGGCGTAAGGCAGACCGTCTAAAAAAACTCCAGCTATACTCTGTCGCATATAGTCTACTCAGAGGTGATCTCTGCTTAACATACAAGGCCATGTCAAATCCAGAGCTGTTGGACATGCTACACTTAAAGAAATCCCAATCCCTCAGAGCCACACGCTCCAGAGATCTAAACCTTGTCATCACAATGAACAAAATATGCTGGAGGGATAGCTTCCTGACCCAGAGACTTTCCAGACTCTGGAATAAATTGCCCATACATGTCAAGCAGAGCGACTCATTGGCCCTCCTCAAAAGGAGGCTTGACGATTGGATGGAAGATAGGAAATTCACTCCCGGGGATCACAGTCACCCTGCCAGACAGGGGTCCAGGGAAGTAAATATTGTGGGAAGAAATAGCCAGGGAACTGTTATGGCTAGGCTTGTATAGGCCCTAGGGCCGATAGCCTATTACCAATCTATGAACCTATAAATGTTTCTTGACAGAGGTTATATAACTACATCTTTTTAAACAGATATTTTCAATGAAGTCAAAATGTGACAAAATGGGAAGTTCATAAGTGCACACTAGGCTAACAACCATTGCAATCCAAATGCATCCCACAAGTTATTGTGCTTTAGAGGTTATTTTAAAGAGTGCTTCTTAGTGCGAGCATGATTTAACAAGCTGCCTCTGTCCATCAGAGACATGGGTGTAAAACAGAGTGAATTTTCTATTTCCCATTCACTAGTCCAGGTTGCACTTGAATATGGTTAATGAAGGGCTCTGCTACACATGGATAGGGAGCCTTATCCAGAGGATGGTGATTCTCTGAGAAACATACCTGTCCCTCCAACATGCCCTATTTAAGTCACAAGGAAAGTTAAAAATCCTACGATTTAATAGTTCTAGTGCAGTTTGTTTTGTGGATATGCCAGGTTCATCAGAGCAGGAACCAAGGATGCCTTGTATGCCAGGCATAAATCACCTCTCAGCAGTCTGTAGGAAACAGAGTACAACAACAGGGTTTTGAGCCGATCTGCAAAGGAATTTGTGTTCACACTTTGTATTCTTTTTGTGAGGATACCCCAGTTGTTGCATGTGCCTGGTCAGATACTTACTGAAGGGGGCATTACACTCAAATGATGGGTATCATGATGGCAGAGTACAGTTGCAGAATGGCTTCTCTGGACCTTGATGCCATGCCCTTACTTACAAGTTGCATGACACAGAATAAGTTTGTAAGAAAATTTCACATATGTTGATCAAAAGTCAGGTTACTATCTACAGGAATTCTCAAATCCCTGACTACTGCACCCACTTTTAAGGATGTTTTACCAATGAGGTACTTTTCTTGGGTGGCCAACTTCCCAAAAGTTTCTACTGTGCATTTCTTGGAACAGAGTTTTTAGCTGTGGCTTTGGCACTACTCCTTTGTCTGTGTTCGACACTCCTGCAAGATGTTAGTATCTTGGGGAGGGCTTCAATGATTGCACCTAGCTTATGATCATCTGCAAACTTGGTATGCCAGAGGTCCTTGGCATTGGCTTTGACTTCAGAAAATAGAGAAACAGACTTGGCACAGAGTCCTGGGGACTCCACTGGATACCAGCCTCTTTGTGGAGGTAGTTTCTCTAATCCTAACTTTTTGTGTCCTGTCTATGAGCCAGCTGGGTACCCAACAAGATAAACAGGGCATTACTGTTAATTCCACGACTTTTTTACAATGCAGAAGAGAGGTACTGTATCAAATGCCTTAGCCACTTCAAGGTAGACAGTATGCACCATTCTGTCCTCATCCACTGCCTTTGCAGCCTTCTCAAAGAAATCTACCAGGGTCAGTAGGCATGACCTATCTGAGAAAACCAAACTGGGTTGGGTCCAGTGTCTGAATGTTTCCTGCGTTATTAGTCATCCTCATGATCATTCTTCTTATGGCTTTGCATATGAGGGCTCCCTATTAAAATGGCACTTAAAATGCCGACTGTTGACAAGCCAGAAAAAAAAAGAAAAAAAAAAGAAAAAAAAGACACTATGGAAAACAGCGGATGTTGAGAATCACTCTTCCCCTTTAAACGTTTTTGCAGGGGCAAGCTCCCCCCCCACCCACATCCCCAGAACTTGTATAGAACAACACAGAGTTCACACTACCTTGGAGAAAAAGGAATACTCCAGGAGATGGCCAGCTTGGTACATTTAAATCCGTGTTTTTGGCCATTCAGTCTCTGTTTTGGGACTCACTCTAGCAGGAATGGTTAACAAATATATGAGACTAGTCAGAATAATGGGTCTGTAAGTTCTTGGGATCTGTTGATGGTCCACCCTTGAGCAGAGGAATGATAGTTGCAGTCTTCTTTTCGCATTGCATGAAGCCTGTGAGGAGGCTATGGTTGAATAACGACACCGCTGGCACTCAATGGTCATATTTCAGGCTATTTAGGAGGAATCCTGGGATATTATTAGGGCCCATCAAAGCTGTATTCTTGAACTTAGAAAGTGCATCTAAGACCTGCTCCCTACTGATAGTTGGAAGGATTACGTTAGATGGCATTTCCTGTGGAGCTGGGAGTGAGAGGGGAAATAAAATTGGAGCTGAATTTGTCAAAGGATTTGCTGCATCTCCCACTTTACCAACCGTTCAGCATACTACTGACTGCTGCCTTTGAGGTTTCGAACATAGCTAAAGAAGGTCTTATGGTTGTCCTTAGCCTAGGATGCTATCTTTACCTCAAAATGTGCTTTGTTGGACTTATTAGTCCTATTAGTTGTGTATTCAGTTTCACGACAGTATCAACATCTTTTTTGGTGTTACAATTCTTAAGTATAGCTATGACTTTTTTGTTGTACAACTTGTTTAATTCTGAATTCCACCAGGGTGATTTGTTTTGGGCTTACTTCTGGTTGGCACAGTAGCCTTTATGCAATCAGTGACATGGTTGTACAGAGCGTCTGCGAATAATTTTGTACAGGCTGCTGTGTTAACTGGGTCTGGAGACCAGGAGGCTTGAAATTTCTACTGGTTATCACTTAATAAAAGCTTTGGAGTAGTTTGTTACAGGGTTTGTTGGGATTACAGAATTGATTCTTATTTGGAAGGGGATTTCTTTGTGGTCTTGCCTTACCAGGGAGGACATGACATGTGATGGGTGCAGCATTTGCCCATATTTGAGAGTACCAGGTCCAATATGCTTGTACTTTTAGTAGACGTATGCACTAACTGTTCCGAGGTGTTTGCATTTACAAAGTCCAGGAATCTCTGCACCTACAAATTCGGGGTTGTGTAGGATTCCCAGTAGTATGAGCAATGGGCTTCATGGGACGTACAGTGCGACTTATAGCCTGCTAGTATATGGCATGGCCACTTTGTCTATAGTAATGCTGACACAAAGGAACTCCAGTGCGTCATCCTGTTTAACCGAGCCAGAGATATGCTTGGTACTATAGGGAGAAACCTCCACCTTTAGTCCATTTCTGTGCAGTTGCTAGTCTAAACGTGTGGAACCCACTGAAGCCTTGGTTTAGCTGGGGTACTGACTGTGGATTTAAACCACGTCTTAGTGACTGCACAGATTTCCACATTCTCCATGGTCAGGAAAGCTTGTTGTTCAGATTCCTGCCTAGAGCAGTAACCCCTTTATTTTTCCTTGGGTAAATTTTGCTACATTTGAGGGTTTGTCATTATGGTACTGCCTAAAAAAATCTCTATGGTGGAAGACAATGTTTTAGCCAATATTTCAAACCCTTGAGGGGACAGGTGCAGACCATCCTTGGCAAAGCATCATGGTGTGTTAACCCCATGTCCCATGCTGACAAATAATGCATCTCCTAGAATGACACCAAAACTAATCCAATTAGTAAAGTCAATCACCTTCTATTCGTATTGTGGCACCATCCTTAGTTAAGGTAGAATTCTGCTCGATGCTAGGCACATACCAGCCTGTGAGACACAGTCCAAGAGCTCAATAAGGTCTCTCCTCATTCAGTCTACAGAGTAATAAGTCTCAGGTCATTTACACCTACATGAACTACGACTGAATCATACTGGTACCTGTACTGCAATGACTTGAGTGCATGCATAACTTGTCAAATCCTGACCTCTAATAGACTTATTTTCTCCTTCTTCAGCCTGATGAATGCTACATCAGTGAGTTGTACAACAGAGTTCCCTATGACTAGACTCCTTGAGTAGAGCATCGGTTTATCTTATGGACTTGGGAGTTCAGGCGCCACTGCATGTTATACATGCAGTATTAGATGTTGTTTCTGTTGGGTGAAAATGGTTTTCTGAGCATAATGTTTGCAGGCAGAATGTCTGGGAGGTGTTTGGGGGTTCAATCCAATTTTGAATTTTACATTGGAGAACCAAGGTTCTCCACGATCAGAAAAAGAAAAATTCATTAGTAATGCCAGTAACCTAAAAACAGACTACTAGAGTGACCAATGAAAATTTGTTAAATGGAATAAGGATTTAGTGAAATGTACAGATAATAAACCCTAGTTCATTTACAAAATAGAAGAAACATTAAAGATATAGTTAAATAAGTTACTATTTAGGAACTGTAAGGAAAGGACTCTAAGAAGACAATGTTTGATTGTGGTAACTGTAGTTTTTGCAGATATTTTAGAAAATCCATATATCAGTGTTTCTAATGTGGATGATATAATGCAATCAATGGTCATTTTGCTTTATGTGATCATTGTTAGAGTTTGAATATACGAAAAAAAAAACCCATAGGCTCAAACAGAGGATTTATGAATAACTGGTTATTAAAAATATAAACACAATCCGCTGAAGCAACATACAGGCGCTATGCTTACTGTGAGGATTTTACAAAAGTGTTATTTACATTTCTGAATTATTTGAAATACTAGAGTATGTGATTTTGAGTCTGTTACAGGTCAAAGAAACAAAATGGCTAATTTTACTTAATGCTAATTATTCACAAGGACTAAATGATCACATCAGCACTAAAAGGTATCTCAAAGTATGCCTCTTAAGATGACCTAATGGTTATTTATCATTAATATTTGTTGTGACAATCTTTTAACAATAATTTAAAAACAAAAATCCAGTTAACATATTTATGCTGATTTTATATGGTTGAATATTTTACTTTACAAGTGTTAATGATACAGCCATATGACCACAAATGTACCTGATGCTGATATTAACAGCTAAACAGTGGCAGGCTTGGTTAGTACTTGGACAACAGTATTTCCAAATGGTCTTTCAGATCACCTCAGTTTTGAATTTTTGTACTTAAGCAGCTGAATCACTGGTAAGAGTTTCTTGTCTGATGAATTCTAAGGCTACTCGTGTGCTTTTGAAAAAAGTTAATGTTTTAAACTACAAAAATGCTAATATTTGAATACAACTGATTGTCCATTAATTTTTCATCCATGACCCTACCTACAGGAGTGTCGTTGGGTTTGTTTTGAAGAGCTCTTCTGGCATATAAAGGTAAGTTCTTGTTGCTTTTATACCTTACATGACCCAGTGGAATCACTACATGTCCATACATGACAAAAAAAAGTTGGTGTAGCACTGGAGGCCATCATGAAGAACTCAGAATTGTTTGTTTTCCACTTAAACAGTAGAGAGTTAACTATCCGAAATGTCAATTATCTGAGTACAGTCTTCCAAAGTTTATGGGTAGAAAAAAAATCAAAGCTTGAACATGTAAACGTTATACGGATTCACTTGCGCATGTTTTTTGAGCTTGTAGCCCTTATGTGAAAAATATTCTTTATTGTCCACTGGAATTGCTGAATGGTTGAAAAGTACATTCCCTGCTTGTACAAAAAAACAAGATTTCTAGAAGTTTTTTTTATCTGGTTCAATGTATGTTTGATTATCCAAACTACCCTAGGTCCCAATTAGTTTGGATAATCGACTCGCTACTATACTTGGCTAGAATGATGCAGTCAGTGTTCGGCTTACAATGGTGTTTAACATGTGTCTGCATGTTAGGATGGATACCTTCCACTACCACAAAAAGAACAATCTCTGGTGTTATCTAACCAAACAGTATTTCACAATAATTAGTTCCATCTCAGAGAGTCAAGAAAGTCTTGCTATATATCAGTGTAAACAACCTTGCAGACTGACAAAAAGTTGCTGCAAAAAGAGCTTACTTGTCTGTTTATACCATACATTAAAAAGTAATGCAACAATTTGCAGTAATTTGCAAAATAACACAAAATGAGACTGTGTAACAAAAAATTTAAAATAAAGAGAAGAGAAGCTTTTAAAGCGTTGGAAAGAAAAGTGAAATGAATCACCAGTTATTTATACAGATGTTGGCAAGCTCCCCAAGCAAGAATTTCTGAGTTTTTAAATACTTAATTACAAGCTCCCATGCTGTGTACAAAACACAATACTTGACAGTCTGATAAAGGACAAAGTGGGTGATGCATGTACTCTTAATTAACTTTGAGGAATGCACCTGTATATTGATTCCACAGCAATTTCCACAATTTTAAACATATCAAATACTTCAAGGATTTGCTAGCTCAACTGTGTTTTCTTCCTTGACAAGTTCAACTCTAATGTTCTATACTTTGAAAATGAGACTGTCTTTTGTCACATCTACTACATGCATACTAAAGTTTGTAATTAAACACTGTGAAGAACAGCAAACATAATGATCCAAAACACCCAAAACAAAAAAAAAAACATTAATAGCATAACATTACTTGCATTCCCTAGTTACCTGATGAAACAATTCCATATCAATCTCAGCCTCAGCTTTCCAAGAGTTTTCATCTACAGAAACAAAAGTGAAAAGCATTTAGATGTAAATCATTATTTCATATGCCTTTCCATACTACTACAGCTTGTTTTACTTAACACATATCCTATTTAGTGAGGCTGCAAAATACAAAAAAGCAACCTAGATTCCTTTACAACAAATTGTAAATGCAACAAATACATATAAATTCCTCTCTCAGTACAAACACTTGAAAGCTAATGGCAAAACATGATTTGTTTATCATGATTCTGAAAACTCTGTAGCCCCAGTTCACCACAGCAACCTCTATCATAACTGTGCAGTCACTCTGAATTATTTTGTCAGTGCAGTAATATGAAATGCATCTGACAGCTTTGGCTCCACTTTTAAGCTTTGTCAACATGCATAACTGAACAGCACTTCACTCCTTTGCTAATGCACTAGCTTGAAAATAAAACTAATATACTGATCAGACATTGCACACAACTCCCCTAACAGAGTAACATTGCTGGAAACAATAAATCAGTCTAGCCCTTCCAAGTACTATGATCTGACTTACAGCCAAAGAAAAGCCATCAGTCTTAATTTTCACACTATCTTGTCTCAACACACACACCAGGTGCTCTTGCATTAATGAATAGGTAACCCTGGAAATTATTTGCACAATGTTATGAGGTGCAAATGCAATTCCCTTCTTAGTGCACCAATAAAAGCAGCAGTATCTCATGTATGTCGACATCACCTTTTCTGTATACTTCCATTTAACATGCAAAGTTCCAAACATCATCCTGACAATTTTTGGGGCTGCCTTCCTAAGTAATTTACCAACTAATAAAAGACAGGATAAGAAAGGAAACAGTGTAAGTAACAAAATGGCATAGACTATTACTCTAGGATGTCCTGCACTGGAGACATTAATTGCTTTTTTTCACTTACTGGTATGTATTTATTTATGTATTTGATTACTGCTGCAGAACAGAGATCTGTGTAGATCTTTTTCAGTCACAGCCTAACAGCACTGTATCGTTAGGGGATCTGCTCAGAGTCGCACAGTTAAACAGAGTCTGATGGAATCAAACCATGAACCCCAGAAAGCAGACCATTAACAACTCGGGCTTTAACCTTCCAAGACAGCAACACTTTACTAGGTGCAGACACAAAAGGTTATGGAGGGAGACATCAAAATATATGGTCACCGTCATGTATAATGCATTACACTGGATATATTGCTAGCCGTTTATCAGTAATTAAGAATCAATCAATAATGATTCCAAACTGAAGTGACCTGAAACCTACTGTAAGGCATCAGATGAAACTTAAATGATGCTGAAGAAAACTATCAATGATATTTCCACTCTAGTTGTACATCTTGAGAAAGACTCGGACATAAATAAAGCAATAAATTCAGTGTTGCTTTTATACCAATTATAAAATTACACAAACATACCTTTACATACTTGCACAAATATCTTAAACAAGCATTCAAAAATGTCTTGTTGTCTGGAGAAAGTTCAGCTTGGGTTGAAGAGAAGTCCTTGAACAGTATTTGTGTACATTGTACAGTTTTAAAAGATATTAAAGATGTTTGTTTAACTTCTGAGAAAACTAATTTTTTGTCTGTGTCCATTATAATATATTCCAGGTCCATTATAACATATTCCAGTACTGATGTAAAAAACTGTGAGTGAAGTGACTATTATTGTAACAAAAAAAGTTATTTACTTACCATAATGATAAACAACTGCTGTCTGTTTCCATATGGTCCAAATTGTGGGTTATCAGATCCAACTTGGATCAGAGCCTGGCCATTTTCAAAGACTTAGTCCCAGGCTCCATTTCCTCTACCCATATTACCTTGCTCTCTCCACAAACTCCAACTGTAAACTCTAAGAGCACAGACAAAGGACCCCAAAAGGAAGAAAGGGGAGAGATGCCATATAACAACTCAGCCGTCCAATGCTTAGTAGAAATATAAAACTGGAGGGGGAAAGGAGGGAGGGATGGCTGAACCAAACAGAAACAGACAATATGGATCTATCATTGTAGTAAGTATATAACTTTTGTATCCAATGTCTTTACCATCCAGCTTCAACCTGTGGGACAGAGTCCCCCATCCACGTTTTATCCCAGGGAGGTCCTATGATGGAACATTCCACAATACAGTGGAACCAAAGGAGGCCGTATCCAACTTGAAGCGAGACACAGAACTGTCTGTACCCACCCAAAATGCCACAGCAGAAATTTCTCGAGAAAAAAGCCATAGCATAGCTCTAGCAGAGGGACTCTTTGGCTTAGAAAGCAAAGACTTTCTTATCAATTTATATCCCAATGAAATGCAACCAGCAAGCCATTTAGATAAGGATACACAGACATTGGCTTGCCCAATCAGGCCTTTGAAAAGGAGAAAAACAGCTGGTCAGACTTCCTGATGGACTTGGTTCTATCTAGATAAAATCTCAGTTGCCTGTGAACATCAAACCAATGCAGTAAATATTCTCTTGTTTGAAAAGTTGAGGAAAACCCTGGTAAATGAATGGCTTGAGTCAAGGTGGTTTCTGATGTCACCTTAGGCCTAAAGACAGGTTCCACTCTTAGAAAAACCCTACCTTTATGAAAGACCAGATATGGGCGTACCAAGGATAAGGCCTGCAGTTCTGACACATGCCTGGCACAAGTAATGGCCACCAAGAAGAGTCTTCCAAGAGAACTTCAAGAGATTGTCACTGAAGACTCAAAAGGAGGACCAGCAAGAATGTGAAATATAAAAGTTTAATCCCTAAGAGGAACAGACTCCCGAACAAGAGGTCACAACAAGAATGTTCCTCTGAGAAAGGCTTTGGAAATCTTCAACACTGCAAAAGCAGTATAACCTCAGTCAATATGAAAGTTGAAAACAGTGGTTAACCGAACTTAAATAGTTGAATAACTAGATCCAGACTGAAACAGACCAGCAAGGTAATTAAGAATGGCATCCAAAGGCTCTGAAAAAGGGTCAGAACCTTTAGAAGACACTTCAAAGATGAAGTACCTCCACATACTAGCAAAAATGTTTCAAGTAGATGGTTTCTGGGAAGAAGATGAAATGCTACTCTATTAGAGAGCTTGGGATCTCTGGCCATCAAGGGAATTGTAGAAACCAAACTTAGTCTGACAGTCCAGAGTTTGGGTGGGTCAAAGCCTGTTGTGTGAGAGATCAAATCCAGAATGGGATCCAGCATTGAGGGAACATGCTGCACAAGAGGCCACAGAAAAGGGAACCACACCTGATGGGGCCAAAAAGGAGCAATGAGGATCAGAGTTGCAATGGTGCAATGGACAGCTTTCTGCAGAAAGTATCATCTGGTGGATAAGTATACAACAAAGCATCCCTGACTGATTGTCCCTGAGGAGCAACTAAGATATATAACTGTTGCACTTGGTTTTGGATGAAGAAGCAAACATATTGCAATACTGAGTGCCCCAACGCAGGAAGATCTGAGCTACTACCCTTGGATTCCGGAATCACTCCTGAGAAGAAGGATGTTCCTGCTCATACTGTCCACTAAAATGTTGGATTTTCCCAGGGATCTGCATTGCTACCAGAATCCACTGAGATGAAGTTGCCCACTGCTAAACTCTCATAGCCACCTGACCTAGAGGGTAGGAGCGGGTTCCCCCACTTGTTCAACATACCAATCCACAGACATTGGCCATTTGCAGTGAAACACCACCCTTGGGGAGGAAGTCTTGAAAAGCAGCCAAAGCAAGGCTGACTGCTCTCATCTCAAAGACATTGATAATGAAGACTGGCCTCAAGCATAGACAAAGTCTCTTGGATGGTCCTCCATTTAAAATGCTTCCCCCACCTCGAGAAGGGAGGTGTCCATCATGAACATGCTCTGTGGGAAAAGAACAAAAAATGGTCTCCCGACACACACCTAAGAAGACTCCAACCACCACCTGATATAACTTTGAAACACCCGTCAAAATGATGGGAAAACCCGGGGAATGGGTTAAGTAAGACCACTGAGTCACTAATATTCACTGCAGTATCCTCATACAATACCTCGCCAGTGGGACTAAGCAAACTGTTGCAGTCATGTGGCCTAGAAGCCTCAGAACCAGGGAGGCAAGAGGTTTTCTTTGAGACAGTATGAAACTACCCTGACTATGAAGAGCAGTCAAGTCTGTGCACTGGAAGTCTTGCAATCTGAGACACTGTGTTTAACTGGCAGCCTATGAACTCCAACATCAGAAATGGCTGAAGGCTGGACTTGCTGACAATAATTCCTAAGAAGAGCCGCAACTGAAGCAAGGAATCCCTGTCCCTGAATAATGTTCTCATAGAGCAGGTGAGAAACCAATTGTCCAGGGAAGGAAAGACCTGGAAACCTTGCAGCTTCATCCAGGCTGCAACCACTGCCATGCACTTGATAAAAACCTGGGGGTCAGTGGTGAGACCAAAGGACAGCAACCTGAGCTGTAATGACTGGCTCTCAGCTAGAAGTGCAGATATCTCCAGGGCCACCTCACTATCTTTATATGATGGTAGGTGTCCCAGAGATCAGTCGAGCACATCCAGTAGTCCCTCCTCAAAAGAGGTAGAATGGACTACACAGTGACTATCCAGTAAAGTGGTCTGTTTTACAAAATGACTTAATATGCTTAAATCCAAAATTAGTAATAGGTCCTTGTTTTTCTTTGGAATCAAGAAAAAACCTTGAACTGACCCTGGATCCTCATTGGTTTGGTAGGACCTCTTGGATAACGTGATTAGTCAACAGCTTTTGAATCCCGATAGATGCATTCCTTGTCTGACAGGGCATTGTCTGACAAGATAGCACATACAGAAGGTGTTTGGCACTTTCTTTTGGTGGAAATAAAAAAATGGAATCAAGTAAGCTCTGGAAACGACTCTCAACATCCATACATCTGAGGTGATGGCCTACGAAGCTTCCAAGTGTAAAGCCAAGCAACCCCCAACTGGCTCCAGAGCAGGACAATTGGGTAACCTTCCAAGAATGCTGAAAGGACCTCCCAGAAAAGGATCCATGGAAGCCCTGCTTCTGAGGTCTACCTATGCTGCACGGTCAGTGTCCATTCTAGTCACCCACCCAGCTGCAAGGGGAACTCTCAGCAGAAGCATCCTGAAAAGACTGCTGCACTTTTTTAAAGAAGCTTCGGGTCCCTGGAGAAGGTCCACTGGGTTGTGGCAAAATGCACTCAAATGGCAGGCAGTGTCTTCCTGTCTTGTTTGCTCCTGGTCGATCTGTCTTTAATCTCTGCCACAAAAGTGGGGAGCCATCGAAAGATGCATTAATAAAGGATACCTTAAAGCAGTCTGCAAAGTTGCAATACATGGCAATTCCGGTGCCAGCAGCTCAGGATGTGCCATTGGTTGAGTTGGAAAGCAGGCACACTGACAAGCTGGAAACAGACTGGAACACAGAAAATTGCATCGCCAAAGTTTTTTGACACTCTGGAGCCTGCTGTGCCTCAACTACTCGACACTTCAGACACAATGTCTTGTTGAAGTCTTGCCAACTGAGACATGTAATTTAACACCCTCAGTGTAAAGGTGGCTGATGTGTAAGCATGCTTCTTTAACTGGTCTAACTGTTAAGGGGATGGACTGATGAAATTTCTTCTCAGATGTCCTTCTTGGTGGCTGCTGCACAACAATGACATCAACAGCAGGACTTTTACTCCAATATTGTCGATACTTGTGAGGGGCCAAAATATTAAGTTTTTTAGGTAAAGACTATGCCATATGGGGTTACCTCCATGATATTAAGTCAATAAGTGTGTCCGCAAGTGGAACCATCCAGGACGTGGATGGGCACAGCCCAAATAGCCTCCAAAAATACAGTCTCCTCTGCAGATGGGAATTCAGCTGTTTAGACCCCCAAAATGGCAAAGAAGTGCCAAGATACCAGCAAAAGAGGCATCTTCATGCTTTTTTTTTTTTTTTGGGGACCCCTCTCCTTCCTTAAGTTCAGTATCCTCACAAGTGAGTGATTCTTCTGCAGAATCCAGGTGCTGCCTCTTGCACCACCTCTTGCCATGACCCTCCCACATGGGGGAGTCTGGAGGAGAAGTAAAAGAGGCAGGGGGGCTCTGAGTGCAGGGTGGTCTGAAGGCCTACAGGAGTGGGAGCAAGCTGATGCAAGTCCACAGGCACAGACAAAGAAGGGGGAAGAATGCCAGTTGGCACTGACCACTGCATCTCCGGTCTGGAAAACATCCTTTCTACTACATCAAAGGTAGAAACTAAAGCTAGCCACCTGTAATCTGCACCCCTGGGATCAGAAGACTGAAAGGAAATGCCAGACTCTGATGTCGCTCTCACCTGCCAGATGCAGTGCTGAGGTACCAAAAGAGCTGACTCTGAGACTCAGAGAGAACACCTGACCTGGAAACCCCAGCTCTGAAGGGTTGGCTCAGAGACCAGAGTCGAGAAGGTCAATGTAGATGTTGGGGACTGGAATTGGTGACACTGCCAGACCCAACTCCAATGGTGGTATGGCAACTAGATTTGGAAAGCCCAGAGCCACAAAGCCCTGTGGGAGGAAACAAGACAATCAGAGGCAAAGGGATCAGACCTAGTTGCATCTGAGCCTGCAGGAAGAACCACATCAGCTGCTCCAAATCAGTGGGTCTAATGCACCTGACTGACTGAACAGGCTACACAGAAGGACTTGGAGGCCCACCTACCCACTATAAATCTCCAGGGACCGGGGCCGAACTGGAGAAAGTTGGATCGAGGGCAGAGAAGGGGACAACCCTCCTGGAAATGAGGACAAAAAGGGGAAGCGAACCCACTCAGGGAAGCCCTTTTGGCAGGAAAGAGGTAGGAATGCTAAGCTTCAGGAAAAAAAAAACTTTCCAGTAGTTTGCACCGACAAGGAATGGGTCTGAGGAGTTGGATCCAAAGCCAGTGCAGACAGAGCCAAAGACGACAAAGAGCTTTGGACCTTTGGATATGTCTGGTTAGAAGCAGGGGAAGCTGCTCATTTTCAATCCCCTTGAGGAAGTGTGGGGTCCTTAACACCCTCCCTCCAACTCCAATTAATCTTGACTGACTTACTAGCGAGAGTGGAGGAAGAAGCATATCTGGAAGGCAGAAGACCCTTGAGACTAACTTAGCCCATTGCTCATTGACAGCTTTGGTGCTAAAGCTCTCCCAAATGGAGCAATCAGGTTCAAAACGAGCAGCCTTGAGATAGTATGAATTATAAGTGTCCTGTGACAGGAGCTTGTGGCTATATGCCACACACTTTTTAAACCCTTATTCACTGTAAACACAAAAACACCACTACAACAAGAAAACCTACTACAAACTATTTTTTACTTTACTACTACAAATGGTGAGAACAGCCTGCAACCCTAGAAACAGTAAAATTCTACCTAAATCTAGTCCAACTTAATCGCTACGTGTCTACCCTATCAACACTGCCCAACATCACTATCACTATTTAGTCATGGTAGAGAACTAAGGTAAAACACTTCAAAAAGGATATACCAAAGCAGAGATCAAGACATAACTGCTGTTCCAGGATGAGGCAAATGAAATCTAGGGTAGCTGTAGAGAAAGCAAGGTACTCTGCACTGCGGAGGCAGAGCTTAGCACTGAGGTCTTTGGAAATAGCTAGGAGGAGGACAGAAAAGTCAACATCGGACATGTTTGTACTTTTAATTGTACTTACCATTCACAAGACATTTTCTATTTTAACTTAATTTAAAAAAAAATGCTCTGGAATCTAAGGATCTGTAAAGGTTGATAGAGGTGTCACATTTCATAGACCAGAGGTAATAAGTTAAGTTGCATTACATAATCCTGATGAAGCATTAAAGAAAAAAAGTTGAATTAATATTTCTGCTGGTACTTGCAAGCACAATACAAGTCGGTCTGAAATCCTGTTTTTGTGTAGCAACAGACTGCAGTACGAGAGAATACGGAGATAAAACACATTTGTTAGCACTGACCTGCTATATTTTCCTGGAAAATCACTTTGGCACCTTTTAAGAAATTTTTTCCAATTAGGAACACTTCCCCTCCTCCTTTCACAGAGCAACTGTGCAGACTTTTCTTCAAAATTTCAGGTACTCCAGCTGGCTGGGCTGTAATCAGAATCCATTAATCATTACCACAACCAACAAATTCAAATAAATCTCAAGCAAAGATTCTGAACTGCAAAGCTTTACTCAGAAACATCATAAACAAATTCCAACGCAATCTTGCAGCTGACTTCCAGAATGGTATACATCAAACAGCTTTTGTTAGAAATCTTAATCATCTCTACTCAAAGCAGTATACCACTTGTGTCCCATACATACTGTCCCTGTGCAGAGAACTGCACGTCACAATTTCCACATTTAATGTCTGCTGCAACAGGCAATGCACCTGCAAGAAAAAAACACACTAAATGTCAACATGATACATTTAAAAAAAAAAAATAGTAGTATATACTTCCCATAATGTAGAACCTGTGTTATCCCATGTCACTATACCTCACTCTTGGGTCGTAGGATTTGACATCGGATCCGAGCCGGCAATTTATCAGACAGATCCTAGACTTAAGCTCCTCCCACTCCCATAACTCCTTGTTGCCGTCTAATCCCTCAGATCGAGTTTGCCCTAGAGCTAGAAAAACAGCCATGGTAGACCTTAGCCACCAGACAGGACAACTCCATTTCCTCTAGGTCCCACAGGATGGGGGGAAGGAGGGAGGGAGGGACAGTGATGAATAGTGACGTAGAATAACACAGATTCTAAGTTATGGTAAGTACACAACTCTATCTGATGTTATCCATGTCACTATTCCTCACTCTTTGGTCAGAGTCCCCAGCTACCATAAAACCCTGGATGGCCTCATGGAAGGACATGCCAGAGAACTGCGGAGCCAAAGGAAGCCCTGTTCCTGGAAACTATGCCAAGCTTATAATGAGTAACAAAATTGTGAGGAGTAGACCAGGTGGCCACCACAGATCTCATCTAAAGAATGTCGACAGGCAGCTGACGTAGCCATAGATCTAGTGGAATGAGCTCTGACTGGACCTGGTAAGGACAAACCTTTAGAAGAATAAACCATAGAAATGCATTTGAAAATCCAATGAGATAGAGTAATCTTAGACACCCCCCCCAACCCTGACTGTTAACAGAAAAGACCACAAACAGCTGGTCAGATCTGAGAAAGCTCTTGTCCAGTACATGTAGAAAATTAGTCGTCTATGTAGATCAAGTGTGTACAGTAAATATTCCCCTTTATTGGACTAGTTGGGGAAGTAAACTGGCAAATGAATGGATTTATTCAAATTTGCCTTAGTGGCCACCTTGGGAATGAAGGAGGGGTTAAGTCTGGACAGGCACTCTATCCCTATGAAAAATCATGCATGGAGGCTTAATAGAGAGAGCCTCCAACTCAGAAACTCATCTTACTAATGTTATAGCCACCAGAAAAGTAGTCTTTCATGACAGAAACTTCATATCACAAGTCTCGGCAGGCTCAAAGGGACTCTGCAAGAGAAGGTCCCAAGGAGGAGAAGGATCTTTGATAGGAGGCCTAAGCAGGAAAACACCTTTCAAAAAGGCCTTACAAAGGCCAGAAGAAAAGGTACGTTCCTCGCAAGTATGGAAATTAGAAATGGCTGCTAAGTGCTGCTTAATAGTGGAGAAGCTAGCTCCGTCCTAAAAAAGAGAAAACAAGAATAAGATGTCTGGAATGGGAGCCAAAAAAGGATCCAGATTCCAACTGTGAACTAGAGCATCTCTCGGGGATCCCCCCCCCCCGACTGGGGGGATCAGGACGAAATACTGACTGCATTTGTGATTGTGAGGGGAAGCAAACAGATCGCAGCCTGGATGACCCCAGAGAAGGAAAATCTCTGTTGCCACTGAGGGATTCAGGGACCACTCGTGAGGACTCAGGATAGCCCTGCTGAGTCTATCCTCTAGCAGGTTGGACTCCCCGGGAATGTGCATTCCAAGAAGAAAGTGCCCAGAGGACATTGCCCATTCCCACACTCTCATGGCCTTGCGACAAAGCAGAGAAGAACGTGTACCCCTTTGTTTGTTGATCTACCACACAACTGCCATGTTGTCCATGTGCATTGCAATGTTACCCAGAGGGAGGCAGTCATGAAAGGCTTGCAACGTGAGAAGAACTGCTCTCATCTCCAGTACATTTATGTGCAGTTTGGTCTCTGCAGGGGACCATGTACCTTAGACCATTTTTCTCTGGCAATGCCCCCCTCCCCCAACAGGGAAGCATTTGTGGTCACAGTGGCACTTGGTGGAGGAAAAGAAAAGGGTCTTCCTGTAAGGAGATTGGTAGACTGAATCCACCAAAGATGATGATGCTGGCACATCGGAGTGAGGCAGATGGAAGCAGTCATTGGATGAAACAGAGAATACCACTGGACTGCTAGAATCCACTGTAGAAACCTTATGTAAAACCTAGCTAATGACAACAGACAGATTGCCGCCGCCATGGAGCCTAAGGCCTTAAGAATGAACTGGACCTGAAGAAGAGACGGATCTAGTAGGCACTGAACATGAGATCTGATTAACTGTACAAGCCTGAGAGGCAACGCTGAAATCTCTGACACAGTGTCCAGCTCCATGCCAATGAACTCCCAAGTTTTGGGATGGAATCAGATTCAACTTGGGTAGATTCACAGTGATTCCTAGCTGGTTGAACAGGCGAAGAATGTACTGAGTGGCTGAGACCAGCTGATGCCTGGTGGGAGCTGTGAGGAGCCAATCGTTGAGGTAAGAAAACACCCAAAATCACTGCAGTCCCAGGTGAGCTGCCACTACAACCATGCACTTGGTGAATACCAGGGGGCCTGTGGTGAGACTAAATGCAGGGTCCTGAATTGGTAATGATCGGACCCTATGCGAAAGCAGATACATCTCCTGGAGCGCCTGCATATTTTTATGTGATAGTATGCATCCTGGAGATCCCCAGAGCACATCCAGTCATCCTTGTGCAGACGAGGAATGATGGACTGAACAGTGACTATCCAGAACCTGGGCTTCTTGATGGAGAAATTTAACCCACTTAGGTCCAGAACTGGATGCAAGTCCCCCATCTTCTTTGGCACCAAAAAGACACAAGAGTAAGTTACGGATTATCTTTGTTCTGGGGTCCTATTGGATTGCTCTCTTCTGAAGAAGCTGGAGCACTTCTTGCTTAGCTAACTCGGATTGGTGTTCTCTGGTTGGTGGGGGGGGGTGGGTGGCAAAAGGGAATGAAATAGCCCCTGGAAACAATATTTAGCACCCAGAGATCTCTTCCAATGCTTGCCCACGCCAAAGGGTGCAGTGACAAATGACCCCCAACTTCCTCCAGGGCAGGACAGTTGGGCAGTGCATCAGGAGTGCTGGAAGGGGTTCTCAGAGAAGGGTTTCCTAGGGGCCCAGATTTTGCGCACCCCCTCTGCCTCTGGGGCAGCATCTGCCATCGGACCGTCTCCCCCAACCTCTAGAAGACTGCTTATCCTGAAAGGAAGACTGGGACTTCTGGAACCATAATTTCCTAGTCCCTCATTGTATCTTAGAAAAGGACCACTGAGGGATAGAAACGCGATTCCCACAGTCAACAAGGTCTTCCCATCCTGCTTGCTGCGGGGAAGTGATTCTTTGACTGATGCACCAAAGAGAGTTGATCCATCAAAGGGGCACTGGTGAAGGACTCTTTAAAGGACTCTGCAACCTTGCATAGGTGCAGCCAAGTGAAACGCCGAATGGAGATGCCTGTGCTGGGCGCTCAAGAGGCATCTTCAGTAGCACTGGAAATCAGCCTCATCAAGGAACTAGACAGGGAAGCAAGAGTAGACAGCTTAAGGGACACTTTGCTCAAGTCCTTGGCAGGCAACAGCTCGGACATCCCTCTGGAGGAGGGTGAAGTACAACAAGTAATTAAGTGGCCACAGATTAAGGGTAGCTAAGGTGAAGACCCGCTGTGTGTGTCTGTCGATCACCCAAAATTCTCAGTTGGGGATTGGACAGGTATACTCTGCTCCAACTCCTTTTTAGTAGCAGCAGCTACCACTACAGCTCTGAATGGCACCCCTTTTGACCAGAACTGTCTGTGGGAGGCCTTATTAAATTATCCGCTCTTTTTGGTACTGGCACCACAGTATCCGGCTCCTTCTATGCCCTACTGGCAATAAGATCTACCAGTTCATCATGAGGGGGGGGAACCCAGGTGGTAGACGGTCCCATCATGAATGCCTTCAGGAATACAGACTCCTTGAAGGACCGGGGATGGGAAGACCATCCACCCTTCATTTGAGGATCTCCAGGATGCCCCCAAAGGAGACATCTTCGAGTGGAGATCTTGGGGGGGGGGCATCCTTCTCATCAAGGTCGATATCTTCTGTGAGAGACTCCATACGGGAGTCTAGGTGCCTCCTCTTGCACAATATCTTTTGAGGCACCCTCCTCTGAGGGGAGGACTCAGAAGAGCTGGGAACCCCAAGTGGGGTAACTCCGCCTGAAGGCTGAATCGAGAGGGATAACCAGGAGCAGGATGAATAAGGCCCAATCACAGGGGCTGGGAAGGACTCTGGGTAGCACGGGAGGCATCTCTAGCAAAGGAGAAAGTCCTCTTTACTACCCAAAAGGTTGAAGGACTGGATGATGCCCCCTCTCCATTCCTAGCAGGCAAAACAACCTGAAAGGAGGGAAAAGAGCATGCCACCACCTCAAGACCCTGGATAATACTGGCCCCCAAGCTGTCAAGAGCCAAAGCACAGAGGAGCAAAGACCAGTCCGAACAGACAGGACAGGAACCCTTAGTCAAGGACTCCTGGCCCAGGACACCATCTGCTCTGAGGAAGGGACAGCAGAACCAGTAAGGGACTCGGACGGGGTAGAGACAAAATGGGCTCTAGACATCCCTGTGGCCTCCACACTGCATCTCAGGGCCTGGAAGTCTGAAACCACATGGGTCGGAGGAGATGAAAGCGTAGGGAGCGTGGGAAGGGTCCCTAGCCAGATGGATACGCAAGAAGACCCAACATAATCTGAGCTTTAAAGAAGGACCTCATCATCCTGTCCATGTCAGTGGGACGCAAGCTCCTGGAAGACTTGGAAGAGGCAGAAGACCTGGCTGGGGACACATGCCTGGACGCCAAGGACCTACTATGCCTCTCAGATCATCGGCTTCTTTGCCTGGGAGCTGTAAAACGTTGCCCCTTGCCAGAACCCGAAGAAGAGTCCTCAATTACAATGTGGTGGATTCAGACATGGATCCTGGATCCACCCGTCTCGTATCAGAGGACAACAGAGGATCTGAGTATTTGGAAACAGAGTGCCTCGGATCAGAGGAGGTTGGATCCATGGAAGGTTTGGTCTTGGTCAGATTCGGAGGTCTCGATCCAGAGGCCTTGAATCTGGGAGTAGACTGCCGGGACCTCAGATCCACAGGCCTTGGAGCGGAGGTCTTGGATCTGGGGGTATAGATTTATTGGACCTAGGATCCAAGGTTGATGGATTCGACAGAGCCAAGGCTGTAGTCTGACCCGAGGAGCTAGGATCAGACAACCTAGACTTCAAGGAAGAGGACACGAGACAGAAGGAGCCTTCCTCTTGTGGTCAGTGAGACCCGGCTTGGCCAGAGACTGGGCCAATGGACCCCTTGAGCCAAAACCTTCAGCAATTATTTTGGAGCTCGACCAAGGCCCTGAGGTTGAATGCGGCACAAATGTTGCATTCAACCTCCAGGTGGTCGGTGCCCAAATAATACAGGCACTCCTGCGAGTTGGACATGCGCATCTTCTGACCGCACGAGGAGCACCTTTTGAAACCTGCGGGCTTGTCAGACCTGCTAAATTGAGCGCTGAATCCAATCACGCACACACCAAAATAGTCAAGCCTAAGTCCAGAAACCAGCAGTGAGTCAAAATGCAAAACTAGAACACTACACACCAGCAGAAAAGGAAATAAAAGCTTAGACTAGAAAATCTGTAAAAATTTTTTTTTTTTTTTTTGTTTTCAACCAAGATAAATCGAGCCAAAAAGTCTTAACAAGTCAAAGTACAAGAAGTAACTAAATGGGAGGCAGGAAACGAGATGCAAGACTAAATAAGAACTCTAGAAGATACACAGGCAAAAATTCTACAGAAAAGCTGAAAAGGAAAGTATAAAATCTATCACTTATTCCCAGAAGACTCAAGCCAAGGGAATCGCATCTGAAGCAGTGAGCGGCAAATGAGATGGGGGGGGGGGGTTAGAGGGCAGCAAGGGATTATGGGAGTGGGAGGAGCTCCAGCCTAGGATCCATCTAAGTTGTCAGCTCGGATCCAGTGTTGGATCCTACGACCTAATAGTGAGGAATAGTGACATGGATAACATCAGATCCTGAAATTTACTTACAGGAGTGCCAAAGAATCCCAGGCAAGAATGACGGCAGGCTGGAATACGGTTTCTTTAAAAGATAAACGGATATAGTTTATACTCATCTCTGTTGCATCTTGCTACAAGGGGCTCATGTTAGTAGTATAAATCTGATTACAGTCAAAAGTATCCAAATATTAATTTATTAATTTAAAATTGGTAGAAGGACGAAGTTGTAAGGTCAAAATGCCCTGAAGGCATCTCTTCAAAGTATGCTACTCTTGTGAAATTACAGTTCAAACTGCAGTACCTGGCAAGGTATGCATTACTGAACAAACAGCCATGGTAAAGATTTCTGCTGATGGCACATTCGTGAAGCATGCACTTAAAGAAGAGGTATCCTGGTGCACTGTCCTGTTAATGTTGGTCAAGGCGGTAATGTCCCCTCACTAAGTATAAAACCTTTGCAATCAAACCACTTATCCTTCTAAAGTTCAAGGGCATGAAAAAGAAAGAACTACTGGCAGAGGCAGATACCAAGGATGCAGCTGATGTGCTTACCCTTGCTCAGAAACTTCATTTTCAACTTCTGGAAAGAATAAGAAATAAACACACTGGCTACGCAACATTTCACAAACCAGACTTCAGAGGGGAAACAGGAATATTTCCAGAGATATACCTGGTGTCCTGAAGATCAAGTAAAGATCTTTACATATAGCAGCTCAGAAATGAAAAATAGTGATGTGATGGTTACATGAAAGAGCATTTTCCAGCACAAAAACTTCTTGTCCACCAAACCACAAACAGAAGTAAGCTGATCATGAAAGTTCAGGCCTCAAAGTAGAAATTACTTTTTCATAAACAGATGAATATGACAGATTACTTTCAAAAACTGTTTTAACAATCTATAATGGGCCAGAGTTAGATCTTCCAATAAATTATAACATAACATTAAGACAGTCAAGGCAAAGCAGATATTGAACTCTCCAATAAATAAATGGAGAAGAAACAGTGTGGAACACAGGCCAAATGAAAACCCTTTTCCACTACAGCTTTGTAGGCAGCAAGAGTGGAGTGTTTCCTGACAGCTACCAAGACCATGGAAAACTCCCTGGGGAGATTAAGTAGTGGAGTGGGAACTGCTGAAATTAGAAGTTATGTGCTTACCACAACTAGGTATCTGTGTTGTCCATGTTCATTCCTCCTCATCAATGGGTCTCGGATCAGATATCTGATCCGACTTGGCTGCTTTCCAAGACTTAGGATCAATGTCTCAAGCTCCTCCCTCTTACCCATAATGCACCATACCGTCCTCAACTCCCCACATCAAGTTTGCTGCCCTATAACTGAAAGAGGTTACCACAACTACAGAGAAAGTATCGGAGGCTCAAACCTGGAACCCATGGGTTCCGAATTCTTCCAAGCACTTCAGAAGGCACTAGGCTGGGGGATGGAAGGGAGGGAAGTGAGGAGGAATGAAAATGGACAACACAGATAATGCAAGTACATAACTTCTAAATCTGTTGTTGTCCCTTTCATTTCTCTTCACTAATGGGTCAGAGTAACCAGCTACGGAAAGCCTGGGTGGCCCTTAAGGAAGGATGTGCCGGCACATGGTCAAGTCAAAGGATGCCCTACTCCAAGAAGCAATACCTAGCTTATAATATGAAACAAAGATACAAGTCTTAGACGAAGTGACTGCAGCACACACCATCAATAAAGGCTCTCGATGAGAAGGTGGATGAAGTAGTCATAGCCATAGTGGAATGAGCCTTGGAAGATCAGGGCAAGTCTATACCTTTCTCAGAATAAATTAATAAAATGCAGTCTGTTATCCATTTAGCTAAAGTGATTTTCAAAACTGCCTTTTCTGACCAGCTTGATAAGGAGGAGACAACAGCTGAATGGACATGTTCTGTGGAGCTAGAAATGCAATTGTCTTTGAACATCCATGAGATGTAAAAGGTATTTGCCTTTGTTTGAAAAACTGAAGAAAACTGATAACTGAATGGACTGGTTAATGTTACTTTTTTCTTGCCTAAGGTTGCCACGGAGTGCATTTGTTCTTAAGTATACCCTTTGTGAAAAATGTAAGAAGGTTTTAGCTGAAAGCTTGATGCTCTGATCTTCTTTCAGCAGAAGTAACAGTTACTAAGAAAATTGTTTTCCAAGAAGGAAATTTTATGTCACAAGAATCTGCCCATTCAAAAGGCTTCTGGGTAAGGTCTTGCAGTACTACTGTGAGATTCCCAAGGGGGAGAAGGATCTTTTATTGGAGGTCTAAGATGAAAAACTTCCTTCATGAAAGCCTTAATAATTTGGAATAGAAAAGGGAGGAGTTGCATGAAAACTGGACATGGGAGCCAGATGGAGTTTGATGGTGGAGAAACTAGTTCCTTCATGAAAGAGTGCTGAGAAAAAGGAGAATAGATGTTGTGTATGCTGAGAAAGGATCAATATTTTCCTTTGACTCTCTCACAGAGAACCTCTTCTACTTGCTATTGTAGGCCTTTTTAGTGGAAGCCCTCTGAGAGCCAGGGTAATGTCACAGACGGAGGGAATGAGCCTGGACTTTCTTACAATTACTGAAATTGGAGAAACCATGCAGTCAGCTTAAAGGCATGAAGATTGAGAACCTGTCTTTCTGATGGCTGAGATATGAGATACTGTATGGGATCCAGAATCCAAGGTACTTGAGGTGAGGCCAAAGAAAGGGGGAACCACACCCGATGAGGCCAGAAAAGGGCAAATGAGGATTAAGGAACTCCACTTGTTGGCTTTCTATAGAAATTTTGGAATCAATGGTAATTGGGTTTAAGCATAAAGGAGACCCAGGGGCTAATCATGGACCAGAACATCCACTGGTGACTCCCCCTCGGGGGGATCAGAATTAAATACTTGTTGCACTTAAGGTTCAGAGGAGAAGCAAAGAGGTCACCAACAAGGTTGGCCTCAATGGCTGAATATCTTGCTTGCTACCGATTGGTTGAGGGACCACTCGTTAGGGGTCAAAACGGACCTGCTGAGTTTGTCCGCTGGAATGTTGGTTACCCCCAGAATGTGTGTTGCAGTCAGAAAATGGTCTGAAGCTATCACCCATTCCCAGACCCTCATGGCCTCTTTGCATAACAGGTAAGAACAGGTTCCTCCTTTTTTGCTGATGTACCAGACTACTGACATGCTATGTGAATCAACAATCGTCCCAAGAGGCAGAACGTCCTAGAAGGCTTGTAACATAAGGAGGATTGCTCTCATCTGCAGGACACTGATATGCAGTTTGGTCTCTGCAGGTGGCAACATGATTTAGACCATCTTCCCTAGGAAGTGTACCCTCCTGACCGGGAAGCATCCACGGTCACTTTGGCTATGGTGAGGGGAAGAAAGAGAGAAGGGTCTGTCCAGAGACAGGTCATGTAATTCTAGCCACCACTGTAGATGATTCCTGCAGATCTGAGACAGTTTTGTGGGAGCAGACAGCAGGTGACAAAGAACAGACCACTGAACTGCTATGGTCCACTGGAGAACACTCAAAAAAAACTCACTAAGGGGACTAGAACAATTGCAGCTGACATTGACCCTACAGCCCATAAAACCAGCTTTGCCGGTGGTTGCAGGAAATCTAGTAAATCTTGAACATGTTATCTCAGAGGTAAAAAGTGATGCTTTGGCAAAGAGGCCACTTGTATCATTGAATCCAGTTGCGTTTCTATGAATTCTAAGTTTTGAACACGTGTCAAGTTCGATTTTGCTAGGCTGACTGCAATGCTCAGGTGGTTGAAGATTCTCTACAGATAGTCTCTTGACAGTATCAGAAGATGCCTCGTCAGTACAGTAAGGAGACAATTGTCTAGATATGTAAACACATGAAATCCCTTTAGTCTCAGGTGAGCAACTATGACTGCCAAACATCTAGTAAACACCCGGGAAATGGTGGTGAGTCCAAAAGGCAGCACCCTGAACTGATAATGACTGGCTCCCAGCTGAAAGTGCAAATGACTTCTGGAGTGCCTGTCAATCTTGATATGATAGTACACATCCTGAAGATCCACAGAGCACATTCAATCGTCCTTGAGTAAAAGTGGCAGGATGGACTGAACTGTAACCATTCAAAACTTTGACTTCTTGATGAATACCTCTTAGGTCTCCTGCGTTTTTGGCACTAAAAAGAAGTGAGAATAAGTTCCAAATCCTCTTTGTTCAGTCGGCACTTCTGGGATGATTCTTTTTTTGTACAAGTTTTTGAACTTCTCATAGTTCGTACTCTTTTCTGACTGGGTGGAACGTCGGGAGGGTTTCCTCCTTGGACCTGGAGGAGTGAGGGAAAAGGGAAAGTACAGTTTTGTACCTACCATAAATGTAGATGTTCGAGGATCCACATTGCTGCAGTCCTTACTATTGGGTGTAGTCCGCTGTCCAGTCGGCCCGAATACCAGAGTATAAGGCTGACGTCGGTCAGGGCGCATTAGACTGACGTCAGTACGTCAGGGTACTAATGCGCATGACCGACGTCATATCCTCAGTCTTTTCTTGCCCCAGATGTCAGAAGACCCTAAAAAGACAAGGCCCAAAATACCTGCACCAAACATATGTACAATATATACAAAAGGATATATACAAAAATATCAGCATATAACCTCACCTACACAACCACCCCTAAACACAGAGGGGAAGGAGGGAGGGTAATTGGACTGCAGCAATGTGGATCCTCGAACATCTACATTTATGGTAGGTACAAAACTGTACTATGTTCTTCGTTCCACATTGCTGCAGTCCTTACTATTGGGTAGAATCCCAAAGCAGAGGTAAGGGAGGCTGGCAAATCATAAAGAAGTAGGAGCTGACAACATGCCTTGCAAAACAGCTGTGGCAAAACCAGCCCTAGACTTAGAGTAGATAGGAAGGTGATAATGTTTAGAGAAAGTATGCACTGAACTCCAAGTAGCTGCCTCCAAAATATCCTTAGTTGCCACCCCCCTTAAAAATGCTGTTGAAGTGGCAGTAGCCCTAGTGGAATGAGGCCTAATCCCAGCTGGAATCTCCTTGCCATGATGGGAATAACAAAATGCAATGCAAAACCCAATCCACCTAGAAATAGTTTGTTTTGACACAGGCTTGCCCTGCGAACTCAAAGCAAAAGAAACAAACAACTGCTGAGACTGCCTAAAATCCTTAGTCCTGCTTAAATAATAACGCAATTGCCTGTGTACATCTAAAGTGTGCAAAATCTTTTCCCCTTTATTTTGGGGTCTGCATAAAAGTAGGCAAATGAATAGTTTGGTTTAAAGCCACACTAGAAACCACCTTAGGCATAAAGGAAGGATTAGTACGTAATGATACCCTATCCTTATGGAAAATCAAAAGGGCTCTACTGCCATAAGGGCCTGCAACTCAGACACCCTTCTTGCAGAAGTAATAGCCAACAGAAAAGCAGTCTTCCATGACAAGTATTTCAATTCAGCAGTAGCCGCAGGCTCAAAAGGTTGTAGAGTAAGTTTTTCCAACACAAAATTGAGATCCCAAGCAGGAGTAGGAGCTCTACGTGGGGGTCTTATATTCTTTGCCCCTCTAAGAAACTGCTTGAACAAAGGATGCGAAAACAATGGTGGGTCACAATCATAGTGAGCTGAAATTGCTGCAGCATGAATCTTAATGGAAGAGAAGGACAAACCTTTGTCCAATAACTCAGTAAGATATTGAAGAGCCACACTCAAATTAGGCTCAGAAATCTCCAAATTCTTTGCTGTACTCCAAAATAAAAATCTCTTCCATTTTTCTGTACACTTTCCTTGTACTAGGTCTTCTAGCTTCCATAATCACATTTAAAACTTGTTGAGGAAGTTGAGACCTGCTGTGTTTCAACACAGAATATGCCAGGCTGTTAGATGAAGAGAGTGAAGCTTGACATTGAGCAGATGACCGTCCTTCTGAGATAACAGATGAGGAATCAAAGGTAAAGGCCATGGAGGCTTCCTTACCAGACTCCTTAGTAGTGGGTACCAGTGTTGCCGAGGCCAATCTGGAGCTATCAAAATCATCCTTGGCTTGTCTTGTCTGACTTTTAATAGCACCTTTGGAAGAAGAGGCAGAGGTGGAAAGGCATACACATGAAGGTTTTTCCAACTGAAAGACAGAGCATCCACTTTCCAAGCTGTGTGATGAAACCCCTTTGTGCAAAACTTTGGCAGCTGGTGGTTTAGTGGAGAAGCGAACAGATCTATGTCTGGAGTTCCCCATGACACTGTCAATTTCTGAAATACATGAAGATCCAGTTTCCACTGTGGGGATCCATGATTTGTCTGCTTAACACATCTGCTAAGGAGTTCTGTGCTCCGGCAGAAACCTTGCCTGAAGAGTTAGTTGCAAGCTTAGCGCAGTCTCCCATAAAATCATTGCTTGCCTGCATAGAGGATAAGAATGTGTTCCCCTTGCTTGTTGATGTACCACATGACAGTTGTGTTGTCTGTTAGAATCAACACCTGCCCTGGAAGAAGTAACTCCTTGAAAGCCATTAATGCAAACTGGACTGCTAACATCTCCTTCATGTTGATATGTAGATGCTGTAGTCTGGCAGGCCACTTGTCTTGTATCCACTTTCCATTTAGATGAGCTCCCCAAGCAATGTCCGAGGCATCTGTCGTTAAAATCTGACTCGCCTCTGGCCGGGTCACAGAGAGTCCCTTGTTTAGGTGACATTCCTGAGCCCACCACAAGAATTACTTTTGAAGGCGAGGTATTATTTGAATGGCAATGCCCAAATCCTGGCAGTGCTGTGTCCATACATTTTGAGATACCATTGTAGCTTCCTCATATGCAGTTTGGCATTGGGAAGCACCAGAATACAAGATGCCATGAACCCTAATGCTTGAAGGACTGTCCTTGCAGTCAGCACGGACTGATGAGATAGTTGATGGAAGTAAAGGGATAGACTCTTTTGTTTGTCCGGGGTTAAAAAGGCCATCTGGGCTGCTGTATTCAGTCTCACACCCAGAAAGCACATGTCTTGAGAGGGTACTAGACTGGACTTTATTTCGCTCACAGAATACCCTAGGCATCTTAGCACTGCTACAACATATTCCAGATGCTGTAGAAGGTCTTCCTTTTCTTGAGCCAGAATCAGGCAGTCGCCCAAGTAAGGATAGATTTGAATTCCTTTTAGCCTGAAGTAAGCTATCACTGGAGCCAGAACCTTTGTGAATACTCTGGGCGCAGTAGATAAGCCAAAGGGCAATGCAGAGAACTGATAATGAGAATTTCCAGCTCGAAACGCAGATACTTCCTGCAACTTAGTCTTATAGGCACATGAAGGTAAGCTTCCTTGAGATCTAAAGTTACCATCCAGTGATCTTTGCCCAGCAGAGGTAAAAGCTGTTGTAACGTCAACATCTTGAACTTGGGAATGTCCAGATAAGTGTTGAGGATAGATAAATCCAAAATTGGTCTCCATGTGTTCCCCTTCTTTGGTACTAGGAACAGGCGAGAATAAAATCCTAGGCCCCTTTCTGATACAGGGACTGGCTGAATGGCCCCTATTTGGAGTAACTGAGAAATTTGCTAGAGAGCCTCTTTTCTTTGTGGAGGAGGAACGTCTGGCATGCCTTTGAAAGGGGGCAACGTATGGAAATAAAACCTGTAACCGTGGTGAATGATATCCAACACCCATCTGTCTTGAGTAATTAAATCCCAATTTTCCTTGAAAAGAGACAGTCTTCCTCCCAAAGGAGCTGCCAGACGAGAATCTACTGGCAGCTGAAAAGGCAGGTCATTGGGTCTGTTTACGAAAGGACTGACCCCTGCCCTCACCAGAAGTCTGAGCAGGTGAACTCCCTGTTCTAGGCCTAAAAGAACCTTGAGCTCTGCCCCTACCACGTCTAGACCTACCCCTAGACTGGGAATCATAAGCAGGATATGTCCATCCCTTAGTAGGCCAATTTCTACTAAACTTGGTGGCTGCACCTGCAAAAATCTTTAACAGTTTGCATAGACTTAGCTTTGTCCTCCATTTTCTTTAAAACTGCTTCCACAGGCGAACCAAACAACACATCCGACTGTAAAGGAGCATCCAAAATCCTTGTCTTAACATGCTCAGCTAAATTCTGATCCCTCAACCAGGCATGCCTGCGAAGAACAGAACTAGTGGCAGCCACCCTCGAGGAGGCCTGTACAGCATCAAAACCACATTGCAAGGAATGCTTACCCACTTGTTCAGACACATGAACTAAATCCAGCAACTCTTTACACTCAATACCTTCCGCCAAAGCATCCACCTTAGATTTCAGTTGTGAAAGGAGATAATTTTGATATTTAAGCATGTGAAACTGACAATTCAACGCCCTCATGGCTAAAGTGGAAGAAGTATACACTTTCTTTCCCCATCTATCCAAAGCCCTTGCCTCTTTATCAGTGGGAACAGGGTTTTTAACCACAGAGGCCTTAACACCTTTAGGTCCCTGAGAAACAGTTTCCGGGTCTGCCCTAGGACTCTTAAAAAGATACTTATGAGCTTCAGGCACCCTATAGTACCTATCAGGTTTAACAGGAGCAGGAGGCAAAGAATCAGGGTTCAGGGAAGCCTCTGCAAAAGTATCTTCCACCACATTCAACACAGGAGGTATAGCTAAGGGCCTATGCTGAGGCAAAAACAAGAATTCCCTAAGCCTTTTCCTGGAATCAGAGTAATCCTGACCTTCCCATTTAAAGTGCTCCCTCATGGAATGCAGAGTCTCTGAAAATGAGAAATCCTCAGGAGGAGAAGCTGTAGGAGTGGAATCATCCACATCAGAATCAGAATAAGGAGGATACTCCTGCAAATCTTCCATGAAGACTCAGAAGCCTCTGAACACTGTTCAAAACTATCAAACTGCGGTTCCACCCTAGGCCTCTTATCAGGAGGGGGCATAGAACCTCTAATCATAGTAATCAAATCTTCTGCCATTTTAAGCATATGTTTCTTAGGCACAGAACCTGAAATGCTAGGAGAAGCCCCCACTGAAGCTGAACTTGGCCTACCTCTCAAAGAAGTTTTGGAAACAGAAGGAGAGGCTCTAACTACCTTGGGAAGAGAGGGAAGAACAGTTACCTGAGAAGCCCCCTCAGCCTGGCCTACCTCCTGAGAAGGCACATCCTGTAACAGTAAAGTCTCTGCCTGAGACTCCAAAGAAACTCCTGGCAAAACCTCTGGCTCCACTGAGCCTTCTAAAGAACCGGCGTCCGGGACTGCCGGTTCATCAACCCTAGGCTTCGCTGTTTTGTCCTTGCGCTTCTTGACGAAGCGGGCGTCGGAGCATCCGACGGCATTTTATAATTGCAACGCTTCCCAAACACTAACCTGGCACAGTCTAACCGCCTCTTAATAGTGCGCTTGTTAAACCTAGCACAAGAGCGGCATCCAACAACGTCGTGCTCAGGCCCTAAACAAGGTATACACAAGGTATGGTAATCCCTATGAGGTATCTGTTTCCCACAAGAAATACAGTTATTCACTTTTTCTGACATCCGTTAAATACTGAGGCAAGAAAAACCAAAATGTTCCCCAACGGGGTACTTAGCCGACTCTGATTCGGTCTGAAACTCCGGCTTCGGAAATATTTCAGAACGCCAACCTGCACTCGCAAAACTGCTTCTGCATCGGACCATGCGGCAAAAAAGACTGAGGATATGACGTCGGTCATGCGCATTAGTACCCTGACGTACTGACGTCAGTCTAATGCGCCCTGACCGACGTCAGCCTTATACTCTGGTATTCGGGCCGACTGGACAGCGGACTACACCCAATAGTAAGGACTGCAGCAATGTGGAACGAAGAACATCGTAATAGCGTCTGGATATAATGTTCAGCACCCAGGTATTGTTTTACTTGTCCTGGCATCCGGGTGCAGGGACAGATGACCCCAGAATGCCTCTAGAGAAGGGCAGCGTTTCAGGAGAGCTGGAAGGGCTCATCAGGGAAAGGTTCCCTGGTGCCCTAATTCTATGGACCGACCCTGCCTCTGGGGTGGTGCCTGACATTGTAACCTTCCACTCTGCCTCGGGAGGAAGTATCTCTGCACAGGTCCTAAAAAGAGCCTTATGACTTCCCAAAACAAGTCTTCTTCACTCCTCATTGGTTCCTAGAGAAGGCTTTCTAAGGAGTAAAAAAAACTTGATCCCCATGGCAGACAAGGCCTTTCCTTCTTACTCACAGTGTGTTAGTGTGTCTTTCACAAAAGGTCCAAACAAGGGGGAACCATCGAAGGGGGCATTAATGAATGATGCCATGAAGAGTTCCGCAGTCACAAAGCCGCATCTATGCAAGCCCCCTGATGACTATGCCTGTACTGGTTGCTTGTGATGTGCCTTCTGCCACATGCAAAATAAACCTCATCAAGGAATTAACGAGATAAGAGTAGCCAGTTGGGAAGAAACCTTTTTCAAGTCCTCCTTGGACATGGTCTCAGCAAGAGAGCCGAGTAATTCCTTAAACAGGTCTCTCTGCAGACTGGTGAAGTGCACCAAGTAGTTCAATGACCTTAATGAGAAGGACAAAAGTCTCCAGGAATACTTGATTCCTCAGGAGGAGGAGGGTGGGCAGACTATCCACCTTTATGCTGGAGAAGTTCTAGGATGTCTCCAAAGAAGATGTCCTCAGGTGATGATCGGGGAGATCCTTCTCCCTCATTGAAATTTTTGTCCTGTGTGAGGGATACCATAGGGGGAGTCTATGTGCCTCCTTTTACAGTTTTGCTTTTGAGGAACCTCCTCCATGGGGTGTTTTGGGGATGTATTGGAAGATGGGGGGACTCCTTGAGGGGTAGTCATCTGGAGGGCTCCTTGAGACAGGCTGATCTAGGACAGGAACAATGGGCCCAGTAGTGCTCAGATTCAATGAAGGAAGGGGCAGACCCTGGGCGTGAGGAGATGAGACTAAACCTAGAGAAAGCCCTTTCTACAACCTGCAAGGCGCCTCTCTCTCCTCCTTGGAACCAAAGTTACTGGAGGGGAGAGAGCAGAACCACCAACAGATCAGAGGTCTCCCAACAGAACTGGACCAGAGCTGTCGAAGGCTGAAGCCCCAAAGGGAAGTGACAGATCTGACAAAGTCAGAGCCAAAGTCACCCCCCCCCCCCAAAGTCAGTGCCAATGTCGTGGAACAGGGACCTGCTCTCATCCATAAAAACAGAGCAGTGCTAGTCAGGCATACAGTCTGAGTCAAGGAAGGAAGCTTCCTTGAATCCAACAGACTCTCTCGGGCTTCTGGGATTCCGAAACCAGGGGTCAGATCAGAAAATGCATCTGTATGGAAGTAGGAGGAGCACTCACAGGTCAGAGATGAGATGGCAATACCCCCATCTGGATCTGTGCCCTGAGGAACTTTCGCATCATTCTGTCCATATCGGCCTCAGTGAAGCTTCAGGAAGACATGGAAGAAGCAGAGGATGCATGTCTCGACTTGGATGGGGTATGAAGGACCTTCGGGGCAAGACCTGGGTATACCAGTTCCACCTGTAAGGCTGGAGTCAGGTTCCTAACCACTTGATCCAAAGAGGAGGTGCCAGAAATGAGGGGTCCTGATATGACAACAGGATCCGAGGTCTTAGAGGTGCTCAGAGAAGAGGAAGATGGATCTGACAGACCTTTCAGATTCAATGCCTGCCTCGAGACCTTAGGACCCGAAACTGACTGATCAGATGATTTACTGAAGGTACTTGGATCAGATGCCGATTGATCAGAGACCTTAGACTTTTTCCCACCATGCTCCGACTCCCCAAAGGAAGCTGTGAGGGAGTGTTTGGAGCCAGCATGCTTAATGGGGGGAGGGTGAGACCCAGAAGTGGAAGACACAGGCAACAAGTCCTTTAAAATGAGCTTGTTTCTGCAGTCATCCAAAGCTCAGGGATCGAAACCGCACACACCACACACTCCACATCTAATTGTTCTGGGCCTAGGCAACAGACGCACTTCTTGTGGGCATCTGAATTCAGGATCTTGTACCCACAAGAAGTGCATCTCTTGAACCCAGTTGGTTTCTCAGACATTATTACTACTAGACACACCAACACACACACGGTATCCCAACTATCGTTAGAATCAGAACAGCTATGTTTCTATGACTGTTTAACAAGAGACAACTGGCAATAAACCTTAACTAGAAAGAACTTTCCCATTAAAAAAAAGTGCCAAAGAAGAAAGGGAAATCTAAAGCCCTGACACTTCAACTATAAAGAGGGAGGTGAAACACAATATAAAATAAAGAATTAGACACTAATGACTGTTAAAAGAAATTTCTCACTTATCTGACAAAAAAAAAAAAAAAAACACAAACACCACTGGCTCGAAACTGGAACCACATCTGTATGCAATGTGCGGCAAATGAAATCTGGGGAGTTGAGGAAGGTATGGAGCATTATAGGTAGAGGGAGGAGCTCGAGACTTGGATCTATGTCTTGGAAAGTGGCAGAGTTGGATCCGATATAAGATCTGAGACCCATTAGTGAGGAGGAATGTAAAGGACATCATCAGATCAACATTTTTTATGTTTCAAAAGATTCAAAGAAAAGTACAGTTTTGTACCTACCATAAATGTAGATGTTCGAGGATCCACATTGCTGCAGTCCTAACTATTGGGTAGTCCGCTGTCCAGTCGGCCCGAATACCAGAGTATATGGCTGACGTCGGTCAGGGCGCATTAGACTGACGCCAGTACGTCAGGGTACTAATGCGCATGACCGACGTCATATCCTCAGTCTTTTCTTGCCCCAGATGTCAGAAGACCCTAAAAAGACAAGGCCCAATATACCTGCACCAAAAATATGTACAATATATACAAAAATATATACAAAAATATCAGCATATAACCTCACCTACACAACCACCCCTAAACACAGAGGGGAAGGAGGGAGGTAAATTGGACTGCAGCAATGTGGATCCTCGAACATCTACATTTATGGTAGGTACAAAACTGTACTATGTTCTTCATTCCACATTGCTGCAGTCCTAACTATTGGGTAGAATCCCAAAGCAGAGGTAAGGGAGGCTGGCAAATCATAAAGAAGCAGGAGCTGACAACATGCCTTGCAAAATAGCTGTGGCAAAACCAGCCCTAGACTTAGAGTAGAGAGGAAGGTGATAATGCTTAGAGAAAGTATGCACTGAACTCCAAGTAGCTGCCTCCAAAATATCCTTAGTTGCCACCCTTAGAAATGCTGTTGAAGTGGCAGTAGCCCTAGTGGAATGAGGCCTAATCCCAGCTGGAATCTCCTTGCCATGATGGGAATAACAGAATGCAATGCAAAACCCAATCCACCTAGAAATAGTTTGTTTTGACACAGGCTTGCCCTGAGAACTCAAAGCAAAAGAAACAAACAACTGCTGAGACTGCCTAAAATCCTTAGTCCTGCTTAAATAATAACGCAATTGCCTGTGTACATCTAAAGTGTGCAAAATCTTTTCCCCTTTATTTTGGGTGTCTGCATAAAAAGTAGGCAAATGAATAGTTTGGTTTAAAGCCACACTAGAAACCACCTTAGGCATAAAGGAAGGATTAGTACGTAATGATACCCTATCCTTATGGAAAATCAAAAAGGGCTCTACTGCCATAAGGGCCTGCAACTCAGACACACTTCTTGCAGAAGTAATAGCCAACAGAAAAGCAGTCTTCCATGACAAGTATTTCAATTCAGCAGTAGCCGCAGGCTCAAAAGGTTGTAGAGTAAGTTTTTCCAACACAAAATTGAGATCCCAAGCAGGAGTAGGAGCTCTACGTGGGGGTCTTATATTCTTTGCCCCTCTAAGAAACTGCTTGAACAAAGGATGCGAAAACAATGGTGGGTCACAATCATAGTGAGCTGAAATTGCTGCAGCATGAATCTTAATGGAAGAGAAGGACAAACCTTTGTCCAATAACTCAGTAAGATATTGAAGAGCCACACACAAATTAGGCTCAGAAATCTCCAAATTCTTTGCTGTACTCCAAAATAAAAACCTCTTCCATTTTTCTGCGTACACTTTCCTTGTACTAGGTCTTCTAGCTTCCATAATCACATTTAAAACTTGTTGAGGAAGTTGAGACCTGCTGTGTTTCAACACAGAATATGCCAGGCTGTTAGATGAAGAGAGTGAAGCTTGACATTGAGCAGATGACCGTCCTTCTGAGATAATAGATGTGGAATCAAAGGTAAAGGCCATGGAGGCTTCCTTACCAGACTCCTCAGTAGTGGGTACCAGTGTTGCCGAGGCCAATCTGGAGCTATTAAAATCATCCTTGGCTTGTCTTGTCTGACCTTTAAGAGCACCTTTGGAAGAAGAGGCAGAGGTGGAAAGGCATACACATGAAGATTTTTCCAACTGAAAGAAAGAGCATCCACTTTCCAAGCTGTGTGATGAAACCCCTTTGTGCAAAACTTTGGCAGCTGGTGGTTTAGTGGAGAAGCGAACAGATCTATGTCTGGAGTTCCCCATGACACTGTCAATTGCTGAAATACATGAAGATCCAGTTTCCACTCGTGGGGATCCATGATTTGTCTGCTTAACACATCTGCTAAGGAGTTCTGTGCTCGGCAGAAACCTTGCCTGAAGAGTTAGTTGCAAGCTGAGCGCAGTCTCCCATAAAATCATTGCTTGCCTGCATAGAGGATAAGAATGTGTTCCCCTTGTTTGTTGATGTACCACATGACAGTTGTGTTGTCTGTTAGAATCAACACCTGCCCTGGAAGAAGTAACTCCTTGAAAGCCATTAATGCAAACTGGACTGCTAACATCTCCTTCATGTTGATATGTAGATGCTGTAGTCTGGCAGGCCACTTGTCTTGTATCCACTTTCCATTTAGATGAGCTCCCCAAGCAATGTCCGAGGCATCTGTCGTTAAAATCTGACTCGCCTCTGGCCGGGTCACAGAGAGTCCCTTGTTTAGGTGACATTCCTGAGCCCACCACAAAAATTCTTTTTGAAGGCAAGGTATTATTTGAATGACAGTGTCCAAATCCTGGCAGTGCTGTGTCCATAGATTTTTGAGATACCATTGCAGCTTCCTCATATGCAGTTTGGCATTGGGAAGCACCAGAATACAAGATGCCATGAACCCTAATGCTTGAAGGACTGTCCTTGCAGTCAGCACGGACTGATGAGATAGTTGATGGAAGTAAAGGGATAGACTCTTTTGTTTGTCCGGGGATAAAAAGGCCATCTGGGCTGCTGTATTCAGTCTCGCACCCAGAAAGCACATGTCTTGAGAGGGTACTAGACTGGACTTTATTTCGTTCACAGAATACCCTAGGCATCTTAGCACTGCTATAACATATTCCAGATGCTGTAGAAGGTCTTCCTTTTCTTGAGCCAGAATCAGGCAGTCGTCCAAGTAAGGATAGATTTGAATTCCTTTTAGCCTGAAGTAAGCTATCACTGGAGCCAGAACCTTTGTGAATACTCTGGGCGCAGTAGATAAGCCAAAGGGCAATGCAGAGAACTGATAATGAGAATTTCCAGCTCGAAAACGCAGATACTTCCTGCAACTTAGTCTTATAGGCACATGAAGGTAAGCTTCCTTGAGATCTAAAGTTACCATCCAGTGATCTTTGCCCAGCAGAGGTAAAAGCTGTTGTAACGTCAACATCTTGAACTTGGGAATGTCCAGATAAGTGTTGAGGATAGATAAATCCAAAATTGGTCTCCACGTGTTCCCCTTCTTTGGTACTAGGAACAGGCGAGAATAAAATCCTAGGCCCCTTTCTGATACAGGGACTGGCTGAATGGCCCCTATTTGGAGTAACAGAGAAATTTGCTTGTGAGCCTCTTCCCTTTGTGGAGGAGGAACGTCTGGCATGCCTTTGAAAGGGGCAATGTATGGAAATAAAACCTGTAACCGTGGTGAATGATATCCAACACCCATCTGTCTTGAGTAATTAAATCCCAATTTTCTTTGAAAAGAGACAGTCTTCCTCCCAAAGGAGCTGCCAGGCGAGAATCTACTGGCAGCTGAAAAGGCAGGTCATTGGGTCTGTTTACGAAAGGACTGACCCCTGCCCTCACCAGAAGTCTGAGCAGGTGAACTCCCTGTTCTAGGCCTAAAAGAACCTTGAGCTCTGCCCCTACCACGTCTAGACCTACCCCTAGACTGGGAATCATAAGCAGGATATGTCCATCCCTTAGTAGGCCAATTTCTACTAAACTTCGGGTGGCTGCACCTGCAAAAATCTTTAACAGTTTGCATAGACTTAGCTTTGTCCTCCATTTTCTTTAAAACTGCTTCCACAGGCGAACCAAACAACACATCAGACTGTAAAGGAGCATCCAAAATCCTTGTCTTAACATGCTCAGCTAAATTCTGATCCCTCAACCAGGCATGCCTGCGAAGAACAGAACTAGTGGCAGCCACCCTCGAGGAGGCCTGTACAGCATCAAAACCACATTGCAAAGAATGCTTACCCACTTGTTCAGACACATGAACTAAATCCAGCAACTCTTTACACTCAATACCTTCCGCCAAAGCATCCACCTTAGATTTCAGTTGTGAAAGGAGATAATTTTGATATTTTAGCATGTGAAACTGACAATTCAACGCCCTCATGGCTAAAGTGGAAGAAGTATACACTTTCTTTCCCCATCTATCCAAAGCCCTTGCCTCTTTATCAGTGGGAACAGGGTTTTTAACCACAGAGGCCTTAACACCTTTAGGTCCCTGAGAAACAGTTTCCGGGTCTGCCCTAGGACTCTTAAAAGATACTTATGAGCTTCAGGCACCCTATAGTACCTATCAGGTTTAACAGGAGCAGGAGGCAAAGAATCAGGGTTCAGGGAAGCCTCTGCAAACCATCTTCCACCACATTCAACACAGGAGGTATAGCTAAGGGCCTATGCTGGGGTAAAACAAGAATTCCCTAAGCCTTTTCCTGGAATCAGAGTAATCCTGGCCTTCCCATTTAAAGTGCTCCCTCATGGAATGCAGAGTCTCTGAAAATGAGAAATCCTCAGGAGGAGAAGCTGTAGGAGTGGAATCATCCACATCAGAATCAGAATAAGGAGGATACTCCTGCAAATCTTCCGCAGAAGACTCAGAAGCCTCTGAACACTGTTCAAAACTATCAAACTCAGGTTCCACCCTAGGCCTCTTATCAGGAGGGGCATAGAACCTCTAATCATAGTAATCAAATCTTCTGCCATTTTAAGCATATGTTTCTTAGGCACAGAACCTGAAGTGCTAGGAGAAGCCCCACTGAAGCTAAACTTGGCCTACCTCTCAAAGAAGTTTTGGAAACAGAAGGAGAGGCTCTAACTACCTTGGGAAGAGAGGGAAGAACAGTTACCTGAGAAGCCCCTCAGCCTGGCCTACCTCCTGAGAAGGCACATCCTGTAACAGTAAAGTCTCTGCCTGAGACTCCAAAGAAACTCCTGGCAAAACCTCTGGCTCCACTGAGCCTTCTAAAGAACCGGCGTCCGGGACTGCCGGTTCATCAACCCTAGGCTTCGCTGTTTTGTCCTTGCGCTTCTTGGGCGAAGCGCGTCGGAGCATCCGGCGGCATTTTATAATTGCAACGCTTCCCAAACACTAACCTGGCACAGTCTAACCTTCTCTTAATAGTGCGTTTGTTAAACCTAGCACAAGAGCGGCATCCAACAACGCCGTGCTCAGGCTCCAAACAAGGTATACAGAAGGTATGGTAATCCCTGTGAGGTATTAGTTTCCCCCAAGAAATACAGTTATTCACTTTTTCTGACATCCGGTTAAATACTGAGGCAACAAAAACCAAAATGTTCCCCAACGGGGTACTTAGCCAACTCTGATTCGGTCTGAAACTCCGACTTCAGAAAATTTCAGAACGCCAACCTGCACTCGCAAAACTGCTTCTGCATCGGACCATGCGGCAAAAAAGACTGAGGATATGACGTCGGTCATGCGCATTAGTACCCTGACGTACTGACGTCAGTCTAATGCGCCCTGACCGACGTCAGCCATATACTCTGGTATTCGGGCCGACTGGACAGCGGACTACCCAATAGTTAGGACTGCAGCAATGTGGAATGAAGAACATCTGTCATTTAGGACTACACAAGTGCAGCCTAAACGAAATTACAAATGTCAGCTCATGAGAGAAATGCAGTGCAAACAACACAGATACAGCTGTATCAAAGAATAATATGTTGCTGTTGTTTTTCTTTCGGCTTTTCCTGGTTAGGGGTCGCCACAGCGGAACTACGGTCTGCTAATGATTGGCAGTAGATTTTTTATGGGTACCGAGGTGCCAGCTTGACGCCCAACCTTCAACAAAGACACGCTCAACTACAGATGTCTTTCGAAGGCCACTCGACTGCGGGAGGACATGTAGACTCCACACAGAAGGCGCTCCAGCCGAGACTCGAACGGGAGAACCTCTTGCTGTGAGGGAACAATGCTACCACTGCACCACCGCGGCTTGCTATAAAAAAATAATATAAGAAAGAAAACAACACGTATGACATGCAAGAAGTAGTTCACATTACATCAACACATACAATACCCATTATCCAGTGATAAATAATAAATACCCACCATCAAATCCTTACACAGTTAAGATACAGAATAGAGACTAGTGAACAGCAGCTATTTAGTTACTAACTGCACTTGTTAACCTTAGACATGACTCAGTATAGCCATCATATTGCATAATAGTAATGCTGGCAGTAATTGCTCATAGCAGCAGGATTAAATGAAAAAAAGAGGTTTCAATGCATCAGGTATTATGGTTGGTGTCTGTATTAATCTCAGCTGTAGGATACAAATTCTGTTCCTGAATGTGGCAATCCTAGAGCGGAAGCTACGGTACCTCCTTCCAGATGCAAGTTGTGAATTGGATGAGTCGAATCACCAAGTATTTTATATTTTCTCTTTTTCGCACTTGTAAAGAAAAGCTCCTGAATAGAAGGGAGGTTTGTGTCCAAGATTTTCTTAGCCACCCTGACCACCCTCTGTAGTTTCTTCTCAGGAACTGTGCAGTTGCCAAACCATGCTATGAAGTTGCTAGTGGGGATGCTCTTGATAGCTCCCCTGTAAAAAGTGGTAAGAGCAGACAGTGGGAGCCTGACCTTTTTGAGCTTTCTCAGGAAGTGAAGCCTCTGTTGAGCCTTCTTGACTATATGGTTGGTATTAGCAGCCCAAAAGAGGTCATCAGAGATGTGAAGGCCTGGGAACTTGGTTGTTTTGACTTTCTCTACTACCTCTCCTTGTTGGTGAACTGTTGCCTTTCTCCTGAAGTCCATAATCATTTCTTTGATCTTATTAACATTCGGGACCAAATTGTTCCCGTCACACCAGGCAAACTGTTCACCTCATCCCTGTAGTTTTTTTTTTTTTTTTTTTTTTTTTTTTTTTATTTAACATTTGTTGACCGGGAATGTCCGACTGGGTTCCACAGATCCTGTTTTCAGCGGAGGCCCGGGGAGGAATGCTCCAAATTAGCTAGTTACGTTCACTTCCACCACTAATGTCATCCACGACTGTGGTATCGTCAGCAAATGTTATAATATGGTTTGTCTTATGTTTTGCAGTACAGTCATGGGTGAGGATGGTGAACAGCAAGGGGCTGAGCACACAACCTTGGGGAACACCAGTATTCAGTACTATATATTGAGAGGTGTTGTTTCCAGCACATGTCCACTGGGATATACCAATCAGAAAGTCAAGAGTCCAGTTACATAGGTGCTTGTTTATCCTGAGTCTCACGAGCTTATCCACCAGTTGCATCGGAATCACTGTACTGAACACAAAACTGAAGTCGATATACAGCAGCCTTACATAATTGTTCCTCCCTTCTAAGTGTTTTAGTGCAAGGTGTAGTGTGACTGATGTAGCATATGCAGTCTATCTATTTGCTTGGTATGTAAACTGGAGTGGATCGAAAGACTTGGGTAGACTCGCAGATAGATGATTCTTCACAATCCTCTCAAAGCACTTCATGACGTTTGAGGTTACGGTGACCGGTATGAAGTCATTGAGGCAGGCAGGGTTGGGTTTCTTCGAAAGTGGGACAATACTGGTTTCCTTGAAACATGAGGGAACTTTCTCCATAGCAAGGGAAGAGTTGAAGATGTATGTCAGTACCAGACATAACTGATAAGCACACACCAACACCTTGCCAGGTATGTTGTCTGGTCCAGCAGCCTTCATAGGATTCACCTCCTTAAGCTGAAGTCTCACCTCCTTGGAGTTTAAGGTGAGTACGGTCTCCTCTTTGTCCGTGTGTGTTTTAGAAGGTACGGTGGTGTTCTCCTCAAATCTGACAAAGAAGTTCAGTTCATTTAGGAATTCCAAGCTCTCATCACATTTGCCTTCCTAAAGCATCAAGCTCTCGTTTATACCTGCCAAGATCTAAAGGGTCTCATTCTCTTCTGTGCATTACTAGGCAATAAGAATAAGCCTTAGCTTTTTCGCAAAAACACAGCAAATAAGGTACCATAGTGAAAAAATGAGTATGCTCAAAGTAACATTCATTTAGTCTTGCAACAGTTCAAACACCTACTCCTGTCTGCCCTGTGGAAGTGAGCAGGCATTAACTGGTGATTTTTTTTCCTGCTTGGCAACCATGTCAACTTTCAGCTAGATCCACTACAAGAAGAATACATGACCAGTGTCCTAATGAGAAAGAAGCTCTAGGAGAATGTTTGAAGTATGACTCAACCTCTGCCAAGATCTAGGATACTTCTGCAATACAGACTACATCCAGGAACATTCTCCGTCTGATGGCCCAATTCCAAAAAACAGTTCATGGCAATGTAAAAATCAGTCTATTCTTGCCTGTTGTAGTACCATTCTACTGTGCGATTGTCAAGCCTTACTAATAGAGGTCCAGGCTTCAGAAGTTTCGCCAGAGTTTACACAGATGGAATACTACTCTGAACTAAACAAAACAATGCAGAAATGTCCAACAGCTGGGGAAAAAGGCAAACTAAAAGCAAGATTCCAACCAAAAACATGACTAACATGATGACCCATCTTTGTAAAACGTAACAATGGGTAGCTCAGTGGATAAATGTGAAAAAGTTGCACTTTATTCATTAAACAAACTCTCTGAAGAAGTCCCTTTAAGTTTTGGAACAAAAGCACTTAACTCCTGTTACTAAAGACAACTCCTGTCATTAAAGATATTTTTACCACTCCATTGCCTCTGGTTGTTGGCAAAGTGTTTGGTTCTGCAGTTTGTTTTTTTGGCTGGTACTCTTATTTTTAAAACAAATGAATTTTATCACTGTAGATTTATAAAACATGCTAAAAGCATGTTTCTTTCCCACATGAAAGCACTGGATTGGAGACACCACATTAAATAGTAAAGGGGTTGAAATAAAAAGCGTTAATTGAGAATAGCTAATTAATAATTGCAACAAGATGGGTATATAAACGGATTGGTTGTAATTTGCATCTGAAGAAGTCTCCTGGCAGGAGAAGAAAGCGCTTGTACTTCTACTTTCTATGGTTTTATTGTTTTAATAAAGGCAGTTTATTCCATTTCTGAGTGGCATTCCACTATTGGAATTTATTAGTATACTGCTTGGTGCAATTTGGAGCTACTTGGTGCTTTTTTTTGGTACTCTTCTTGTTACTATCCTGCACATGTGGCCCAATCACCATAATCATTTCCCTCTAATCTCTGTAAATGAGGCTATTTTGGTTGCTGTTCTGATGCCTTCCATTTTTTCATATCTCTAGTAGTGTGCATCCTACTACTCATCTTATGCACTTCATCTGCATCACCTCAAGCTTCTTAACCACACTACTTTTACCGTCCAGGTTTCTGCGTTCTCAGCTCCTTTGGTATTCCTCTGTCACACAACATCCCTGTCACTCTGTACTTAGTTGGCTACAGCACCTCTGATTCTAGCTCTGACCTCCTCATTTAGACTTTCCTTCTCCTCAACCACATCTCCCATATACCAGAAGCAGTTTCCTCATTTGCTGTCATGATCACTGTTTTGTCTGTACTCAGTTTCATCCAATGTGCATTCAGATTTGCATTCCAGTCCCCTATCATATGATGGAGTTTCTGTTCAGAGTTTACCTGCAGTGCCAGGTCATCTGCATACATAATTTCTTTGCTGAGTTGTCCTCCCTGACCCATTTACTGAAGTATGAACAGAAGTAGGATCAGAGTTAAGCCCTTAAGCCCACCAAATCCCAGTGGGAATCCCTCTATCTAAACATTCTTTCTCTACTTTTGTCATGGAGTTCCTGTAAATAGTCTGCATGATCCTACCACTGTTTGTGTGGCTTTAAACAGTAGGAATGCCCAAATTGGCTTTCTTGAGACCTTGTCATATGCTTTCTCTGTTTAGGAATGCCCAGTTGACTTCCTGAAGTACTCTTTCCATATGCAACTGATGCCCTCTGGACTGGTGAGCATATATATATGTTGTTATCTTTTACAAATGGTGTCTTCTAACTATCAACTTTCTCTTTCTGTTGTAGCCCTGCAACCTGACAGTTTCTTTGTACCATCTGATAAGTCAATTTCCAGAAATAGGTAGTTTCTCTCGATGCCTTCTTTGCAGTTGCAACTGGTCTTTAACATGTGTTAGCCAACAAACACTACCTCTTTGCCTGATCCATCTTTTCTATATCCCACTTCTTGCACTCCTACTTTTCTTTGGTAACTTCCAACACTTCTACATTCCACCATTAACTTTCCTTATATACTTATTTCCGTAACCATGTATCATTTCTACCATCTTCACACATGCTGTTTTGAAACACTGTCATTCTTCTTCTACTCCACACATTTCCTCTTATTTCTGAAATGCTACTCCTCTAAGAATTTCTTTGAACTGCTGTTCTTTTACTTTATTCAATTTCCAGGTCTTCAAACTGGGATTCATTTGGCATTTAACAGCCTTCACTGACCATTGCTTGCAGTGGATTCTGGCCGTCAGCAGTTTATGTAGGGTAGCAGACTACTTCACCAGGGATGAATCTATAATCTCTAATTTCACCCCAATGTCCCTTTCCTTACTAAGAGGAAGAAAAGAGTTGCTTGTTGACCATTCTTGTACAGAATGTTGCGACTTTTTCTTGATGTACCATGTGGTGGCTACCCTTAAGCTATCCGCCAGGCAGAAGTCTCAAATATTTTTTCTTTTACTCCTGGTGCACCAATCATGTGGATCGAGGTGATCCTCATGTCGTCTGCTCTAGTATGAACGTTCAGGTTCTGTTTGCCATTAGTACACTGTCACCCATTCTGATGACATCCCTCAGTCTTCACAATGCTCTCTCTAATCACAACTCCCACAACATTTCTAGTTTGTTCTCTTCTTGAACAGCAGACTCAAGATCTCAGGCCAACATACGTTGCTGCACTGCCATTTCACCTTGTCTCCTGGATACACAGAATATCCAGTCTCCTCCTTACCATTATGTTGGCCACTTCCAAACTGTGTCCAGTCAATGAACTTGTATTTAACTATATCTATCCTTCATTAATTTTTGGCAGGTTGACTGGTTTTACATCCAAGCTTCCTCTCAACAGAGCTATCCCTGGTAACTATGTCTGAACAGGTGGCCAGTAACTTACTGACCCTGGGCTGCTGAGCTTTATAACAGCATAGGTTCCTGGCAAATGCCAGGTCATTTGCATGCTTAGCACCAGCAAAATACTCATGCCCCTTTCTGGCAGCATTACTTAACATGGCCACATCATTTAGAACCACTTTTTATACAGTGTATGGCCAGCCAAAGCAGTACAACAAAGCTGCTACTTTGATTAAATATAATCTAATTCACTGGGACCTGACTCAATTTCAGTCTCTATGAGATTAGGGGAAGTATGTGTTTTGTTCTTATTGATCGTGAGTCACAGTTACTGAATTTAATTCTGGATACTACTTATTGTGGCAAGTATTTTAAAGGTATTTGAAATACTTTTGTAGCAGTCTTGTGAAAAACTATTACTGCTGTTCTAAGTATTTATTCACTACATGTACTAATATCTTTCCTCATGATTCACTACTTGCTAGTTACGGTTTGCTTTACATTGATCTGTTTTTGTACTACTGCTCTACATTTGGCTAATCTGCTCTGAGCTCCACACTGTGAAGAGGGGGGTAAGGGGCACAGTGCCTTCCATAGACATAAATCATTGGAATTTAACTGTGACTATAGCTTCCATGTCTTTATATTATTCCTCCATACACATGAACCCCATAATCTAAATGATGGGATAGCATGGAGGTTAATACTGTGTCACAGTGAAGCTCAGGGGCACAGTGTTGCATCAAGCTGCAACTTTTGACAACCCATGAAACTACAGTTGTGCGAGCCTTAAATGCAACAGCAAATGCTCGAATTTCACACTGCCTCAGTGGCATACAGATTTTATGCCTGCACATACCCTCACTGGCAGCTTTCCAGAGCTCAGAAAACCATCCTCAGACTCCCTGTGATAAGGGAACAGCTAAGCCTCTCCTATCAGGGGGATGCCTAACCCCCGTGACAGAAAATCGAAGGTCAGTTTTTTTTTTTTTTTTTTTTTTTTTTTTTTTTTAGAACTAAGTGGAGATTACAAGGAGTAGGAATTTGCTTTCTAAAGGGTATCAGGTGCAACACTCTTTTTGTAAACTGACTACTAAAAGAAACGAAAAAGGGGATCCATAGGCAGATCAACTGAAATGGCCTGAAGATGCACCTTGGTAGACGCATACAATAAGCCATAAATGAGTATCTCAAACAAATACTTTAAAGGTAGAGGGGTAAACACCACAGCAAGCCCTCTATCATCAGTTACACACCACCTAATTAACCTCTTTCACTTATAAACGTAAGTTTTTCTAGTTGCAGGTTTTCTCCCCCTCTTTCTGTACCTGCTGCATATCCTCATGGAATAACTGCCTGAAACGTATCAATATAGAATCATACAGGCTGTCAGATGAAAATGTTCTAAGATGGGGTGAATCATTTGCCCCTGACACTGTGTAAGCAGATCCAGATTGCGAGGAAGCTTATGGTAATTTCCCTTGGCCAATTCCATTAAAAGTGAATACACCTTGAAGGGCAGCAAGGGTGCCACTCCATTCAATACACAATGGAAGCCTGCTCCACACGTGGAGACAACACTGGCAAGTGAATCATCACTGTCAACATTCCCCAGTCACTTGCTGGTGAAGGTTTAGTTCCACTATTCTATCATGTGAGGAGCCATCTGCTCTGTGAATGAACAGAAGTTCAAAGAGGGCTGGATCCCTCACAGGTTTTCAAAGGTCAGACATAGATCCCCATGAAGGAGTCCATAAGAAACTGAGCACAGGGAGAGAAGTCTTTGGACAAAAGTACTATGCAAGACAAAACAAAGTCAGATTGAAAAATGGAACGGTGCAGGCTTTTTTTTTTCATGGAACTAAATAATGGCAGATTATTTGCTTAGCTCTTCTACACTTGGTTGGTTTTGGCTTGCTGAGATTTACATCAACAGGGAGTGCATCTAAGTACTGAAAATGGGATTAGTTTCCTGCATTAAGGTCCTAAAGAATGTGAGATCTAAGTTAGCATCAACTTGGAGATGATCATTTATGGTCATTCCTGCTAAACAGAATTACTGAGGTGGTAAAAGCAGGTAGGCATATACAGCAGTTAGCAGACATGAACCCCTTAGTGTGTGATTTCAGTGGACTATATGAAAGAGACATAACAGAGCTAAGTATCCACCAAAAGTTGGTATGAAGCTGGCCCTGAGCACTACCCTACCTTCACTGAGAATGATGCCATGAGAGTGACTTCAAACAACTAAATTAGCTACTACTGTAATTCCAAAGAGGGCTCAGTGTGCATTTGCCTGGAGAGAGATGGCCGACAATCCTACCTGTTTTCCCAAGGATGGTCTGCACCTCTTTCCTCACGGCTTTCATATACTGCTCAAGACATTCTCCAACCTCATACAGCTTAAAAAGTCACAAAGTCTCTTATCTGTCAACATAGTCAAACCAAATCTGGACAGTATAAAAGTAGCACTGCTCAGTGCTGTAAGCCTCAGTGAACAACTGCCCTCCCTAGAAGCCTTCTGGACCCTAGAAAATACTGACATCTGCATCTACCACAGTATGGTTCCCATGCAATGTTAACACACTTCTCGACTAAGACGCAATGCCTACCTCTCATTTAGACGCTCCTCTGAAGGGGCTCTGCATCCAGCGGTACTGTGCCCATATTCCTCCATGACTTCCTTTCACTTCTCATCCTCCAAGACAAGATAAAGATCGCAAACTCCTTCACATTGTAGTACCTAAAAATGACCCCCCTATAATATCCTGTCCAACTTCAGAATCCCCTCTATGACACCCACAACCTACAAGTATCATTTAAATAGGCTTCAGTTCCTCGCCATCAAACTAAACACTTATTCTTTCTGATTTCAATTATCCACCTACAAACTGGAAAGCTAGCACTACTGCAAATAATTATTTGCAATGCTTCCTAGATTTCATCAATGGAAATTCCCTAAACCAGACTGTACTATTCACCTACTAGGGGCTCAAATGTACTGGACTTGGCTATTACAAATAGAGTACCACTATGTTATTTGCATATCATTATACTATCTCAGTGGATTCTATCCTTAGATCCTAGCTAAAAATGTCCACAGATCTTGATATCTTCAGGTATTTCTAAAGGCGAATTTACTTCTACAGAATGATGACCTGAAGAGGGTCAATGGAGACTTTCCCCTTGATGGAACAGCAGCCAACAGTCACATTCAGAAAGCACAACAAAATGGATCATGATCTCAAATGGGGTATTCACTAATCTTGCACAGTGCCCCACAAAATGAACCGATCCAGAGCTAGGCTGCCTGATGGAAACAGCCAAAGACTTAAGCTTTGCCCCTCTATCCTTCTTACTCTTAAAGTGCAGCAGGTTATGCAAAATGTCATTTCTGACCACAATGTTTTTTTCTTCACTTTCATTCAAAGTGAGAAGGATGGTTAGCATTTATGTGGCTTGCTTCATTCAAGATGACTTATGGGGCAAGTAATTAATAACCTGAAGGGGTAGCAAGGTTAACTGCAAAGTATTCTGTGATGAATACTGTTATGCGCAACTTATCTAATGTGTGTTTTTGGAGACCAAGATTGGAGTATCTTATAGTGGTGGGAGAATTCACTTTTGTACAAGGTAGACCAACATCAGTACAGAAGGATACATTCATTTAACACTGTGGGTGCAAAAGTGAGGAAGTTACACCCTTTAAGAGTGAGATAGAGAGTTTTGATTGTCACTATTTCACTACTAGTTTGATACTTAGCAAACTCACTTCAGAGAGTCAAATACTTACATACTAAATATCTGTCAAGAACAGAGCCTAAAGACCTAAACACTGCAGTAGTACAGACTCTTTCTTCAAATATATTCACAGCTTTGACCTCTGGCTACAGGCAGCCCAGCCATGCATTAGGATTTCTAGGACTTCTTTTCAGTTGGCAAAAATGACAGCCTTTGGAATGCCTGGTTAAGAGAGAGAATTCCTGGGCTGGCTAGCTGGCACAAAAGGCCAGTCTTTTAGCAGCACAAGAGTCAGGATCAGTGAGCCTCCACACAGCTTATATGTGATCAGCAATAACAGGCTGAAGGGGTGGAATTACCTATGGTGTTGCCTCTGCCTGTTCAAGATAATTGTTACGGCACCACTGGGTAACCATCACCACTTCACACTTGGCTAGGCTCACAAGGTTAGTTAGCCTAGTACTAACCTATGAACCTAAAAAAAATCATTAGCTAAATGTTTCCTGAAAGGAGCCATCTAGGACAGGAAAAGAAATTGGCTACATCCGATTCATGCAAAGGAATCTATATTGCTTGAGAATCTAAAAAAGCTAAAGATTCAAAAGCAGGGACATGGTTACATCGGGCAAGCACCCTATGACTCATTCCTGTGTCTCTTCCATGCTGAAGGGGATGAAGAGAAGCTGAGCATTTGACTAGCAATGACCCCACTGAAGTTTAGAACCTACTGAAAGTCACATACTAATGTGGGTGAAAAGAGTTCCGAGGCCACAGACAAAATCAACAGTGGAGAAACTGTGAAGGAATGGGCTCATTCTTTTCATGCTTAGGGGCATTTCTACCCAATAAAAGAGGAAACAGTACTGCACCACTGGACTCTCAATGCTAAAAATGGGTATACAGCAAGCACCTCCCACTTAATCTTGTACCAATCACTGACCATGGAAATAGATACGACTCTACTGGTGAACAGCTGGAAGCCATAATAGATACAGCACACACTGGGAAGAAGCCACTAGGCATACCTTATCTTCTGTCAATTTAAATTCAGCCTGGAATTGCCTGGTGAACTGTTTGGCAGGCCCATGACTTGGGACTTCTTGTCAATGCTGTTGTGTCAAGTGTTTGGTGTACTGGAAGGTGACAAAAAATTATATGTTCTGGTCCCTAGCAAAGAAAGTGTCTCTGGAAATTCCGATTCATGGTCAGCTAACTAGAATTATATCTGGAAGGTCTTTACGTTTTAGACAATAAACAGAGAGCTTTACTATGACGCATATTAACTCATTACAACTGAGTAACACCTACAGGTGCATCTGCAGTTACATTCTATTGATGCCTCTTGGTATCAAATATTGCTTGTTCTTATTTGCTTTAATAATTCATATCTATGCCACATACAAAGTAATGAAAATTTTCATCTTAAAGTTTACACAATGGCAAACACAAATAGATTGACATTTGACCTCAGACTAGTGCAGCTGTACAGATATTAATTGTTCATAAAATATTTGTTTACATTGTTTTCCTAAACATCTTGACAACCAAGAAGAATATACAGAACTGTTAAGCCTCATTATGAAAGCTGTCAGCTGGATGAATAAATTGTTGACAGAATGTGTGTAACTCAAGTGACTGCTTGCGAAAACAGAAGTTTCCACAGTGGTAAGGAAAGCCTTCTCTACGTAGCTCACCTTATAAGCAAGGACACAGCATTCAGTCAAGGATGTTACAACTTCAATGTGCTCGACCCTCATCAAACCACTAATAGAGTATAGTGCACCCTTTTGCATGTACCTCACCAAACACCTGCAGCAGCTGGAGACCTCAGAGGTTTCTCACTAAGAAACTACAGGGGCTCCAAACCATGACCTATGTGGACAGGCTGAAAGCCCTTTCACTTTACAATGCATCTTATAGACTGCTGAGAGGTGACTTGTACCTGGCCTATAGGGCAATCTCCAACCCTGCCCAAATGGAAATGCTGCACATCACCAAGTCAAATGGCTCAAGAGTCCCTTGCTCCAGGGATCTCAACCTAGCTCGTGACATTAATAGATCATGCTGAAGAAATAGACAAGTCTCTCAGAAACTGCTGCTTCTCTGTAACATAGTCCCTACTCACATAAAACAGAGATCCTCATTGACCCTATTCAAATGCAACCTAGATAACTGGATAGAAGACTGCAAGTTTGTCCCTGGGGTTGCACTCATGTCCCTAATGGACAGGGGTAGCTGGTGTTGATCACAGACCCGCTCTGTTCATAAATTTGTTCTTCAAACTTCCCAGAAAAGAACAAATGGGGATACTTGGGATTAACATGGCTAGGCTTGTAAAAGTTCTAGGGCCACTAGCCTAGTAACCTCCTATGAACCTATCAGATACTGTAAGCCGTTTACAAAGCATTACAAACTTAATACTTTGTGTTTACTGTGACATCTAAAATCCTGTTTAAGATCTAAAATCTAAAGAATACTACCACTATAAAAATATTTCTGCTAAAGAGTTTGAAATGTACACTTTTTAGTGACCTCTAAGATTCCAGAAATATGAATATTCATTTGAAATGTGAGGACATAATTTTATTCTATCAAAAAGCTTCGTTTCCTCTGACTGGATGTTACAGTATAAACTTCCAAAGTTCCACTGGAGGGAATGAGTTAACAGATCTACGTTACCCAACCGACTTCAAAGCAGTAGGATCATTATATACATGCACATTTCAGCTATAATGTCTTTCTAGCCTGCCAATATAATAAAACCATCATTCTCATAGCAAGTGTCCAAGTTGCTCTTAAAAACATCTAAACTAGTGTTTGTTTTAATGCAATATGGTAGTCTATTCCACGCATCAACTAATCTGTCAGATAACCAACTAAACATCTCACATTCACATACAGTCTTCTTTATAGATTGCCTGATTATTCTCTACTTTTTGATAACCCCAAACATTCTCAGAGGTGGCTGTTTCTACATGCCCTACATACCAAAATAAGGTCTCCTCTTAAATATCTGTAGGAGACATTGTACAAGGTCAGATATTTTAGTCTTCATACTAACTTAGTTTTTCACATCCATGGATGCCCTTTGTAAATTTATGCTGTACTTTTTCCAGTTTACTCATGTTTGTTTTCTTACAAGGTTTCTATACTGTTATTCCATAATGTAGTTTGGATCTAGTGTAACATACAATGAGTTCATCATTTCTTATTTCCTAACCTTGTAAATCTTTTCATATAGCATACAGTTTTATAATTATCATTAACCAGTTGGCTGATATGATTAGAAAAACTCAAAGGTGGATCTACCCATATAACCAGCAGATCCTTAAATGAATTTACAGTTTCTATTACAGTATGGTGCTTTAAACATTAACCGTTCAGTCTAGGTCTCCTAAATCTCATATGCTAAGTTGTTGATGTATTTATCAGCATATTATTCCCTGTACCCAAACAGTCAATTTGAAGTTCTTTCGCAAACATGCCCCATTTTTAACATGAAATCAGTTTACCCACTTTCAAGTCAGCTGCATATACAGTTCAGAACAATGCAGATGAAAAACATTAATCTGAAAAACACAATCTATGGACCTAAGATGGAGTCCTGAAAGACCCTGACAGCAACCTACAATTTCATCTGTCTAACTGCTGTAAGATACCTGCCAAGACCTTTTGGTAAGCCATGCAGCTATCCATCAAGATTACATCAATACCCATTTACTGTTGTGTTTTATGTATGATCCTATTAAAGGCTGAAGTCTATAAAAATTAGTCACAGCACAATTTTTCTTTTACAACTTTTATACTGATACACATCCAATTACAGGTGGTTATAGATCTATGTTCAACATACGCAATCTGATGTATGGTTTCAAGAAGCAAAATTTTCCAATTCAGACAACGATCTATCCAAAATAACCTCCTTCATTATTTTACCACAACAAGAAAGTAAACTTATGGGTCTGTATGGCTCGTTTGCACTATTCCTCTTTTCCATTAAATGGGGTTAACAAGTGCAAGTCTCCAATCTTGAGGAATCTCCTTATACACTTAAATGACCTAGTGAATAAATCTCCTTATACACTTAAATGACCTAATGAATAACAAGTTCATGCTAAAGGGCTCTCGGGTCATTACTAATCCTGTCTCCTCCCTGTGCTTTGCTTGGGTCCAGTTTCTGTTTTTTTTCCCCACTACAATCTAATTTAGGAGTGTCAAACAAGCAGTCAACAAAGTAGTTTTATGTGGCCCGCAATTGCCTGCTTTCAGTATCCTGTTTGATTCTCAGCTGGGGTGCCTTCTGTGTGGAGTCTGGCATAAACGGAACTGAGCAATAGGACATCTCAGCAGCGTGTAGGGGCTCTTGCGAGATATTAGTCGGTAAGTCTCTATTTTCATTAACCATCAAGGTTGTGGAACGTGTGTGGGAAAGAGGACGGTGAAAGGCAAAGAAAGAAGGCATAGAGGGCAGCAGATAACTGAGGGAAGTGAGCTATTAGAATAACCCTGGGTGGTGCTATTCAGTGAGTATTTACTTGGTCATGGTAGAAATAGTTTTAGTATTATATACTTAGTGATTGCTGGTATCCTATTCAAAAAGGAACATTTTCTACATTTCCATGGGAAATCCTGAGTTATCAACTTAAGAAGAAACAGCGTGAGAGGCCTGTACGGTTCCTGTTTAAGGAGGTAGGTGGCACATGGGGCATGTAATGTGAACAGTTGGTTTTCTGGCTGCTGTCAATTGAGAGGTTTGCAGTGAGTAAGTAATCATTTATTTATACAGTGAAGTTTATGCACTATGTAAGGTTTTAGTCTGGATCAGCCGTTCTACATTGTCATTACGTGCATACTTAGTATTTTTGTTAATTATCTGGTGTGTGAAGACCCATTTCAGCTGCGTTTTGTGTGGATAACTTTTAAAACATTTTGGTAGCATGTTTTCTTTTTGGTGTAGTATTCTTGCGGTTTGTTACTCTTTCATTTTAAGACCAGAGTAGCAGAAGCTAATTTAAAAGGACTGTATCCTTACATTTATTTCAGTATACATGAATAGTTGTGTAGCATTTTTATTTTTGGATTTAGGTCAACAAAATGGACCAGAGGTTTCTAAACACATGGTCACTAATCTTTAGTTTTACTTCACGACTTCAAAGATCACCCTATGGAGTACTGAATGTAAATAGTTCTCTGGGCTACAAACTTTTTTAAATGCTTTGGTGTCTTTAAGACAGGTAAAACTGCTGTGCAACTTTAGACCTGTTACTCGCTTGTGTCCCTTCCCTGTGGGCTCTTTTGAACCAGAGTATTATTTGAGCAGTACTTATTGGAGAAAACCCTGGTTACTGCCACACAGAACTGAATCATTTAGTAATAAGACACCTCCCTGTTCTGATCTGATCGTAGTTTATCAGTGATTTCAACTGTTGGGATTACAGTCTTCAGATTTATCCTTGTTCTCACAGACTTGTTCTACTAAATAAAGTTGAGTTGGTTACGTGTACATCCCACTTATGATGTAGCTCCATGCAAGCAGTGTATGTTGTAAATATAAAAGGATTCAGTGAAGAAAAGTAACATGTCTAGGAACTTTAGTCATCCACTCATTTCTCAGAGTTTAACATTACTTGTTATTTTCCTCTGCTTGAATTAACAGTTTAATACTTGGGCTCATACCTCTCAACCTCTTAGTGTTGGAAATCTGGACAAAGCCTGACAAAATAGGGGGACAAAGGCCCAAAAATAGAGACACATTTTAAATATACTGCTCTTATAAACTTAGAAAGTTGCTACAGTAACAGGGTTTGTGCTAACATACATTTTTTGAAGGATGTGAAGTCTGAAACTCAAATGTACGTCATTATGTAGTGACTTCAATCCTCAGATCATCCCAATGATTTGTCAGAAAACCACAAATTTTATGAGGAATAGAACAAAAATATGAGGCAAAAAATCTGGACAGTTGAGAAGTATCATTGGGCTTCTTGTTTCACATTATATATCCTCTGAGCTTGAAAACTGTCCATGGGCAGTTCTCTGTTCCATTTAATAAAGGTAATAGTAACTGAGCCTGTTGCTGACATGTGCAGCTAGGCTATTTAAAGACCTTGTGTTCTAAAAAGTAATTGTTATTTTTTAAGAGTTTAGTTGAAATTACTAGAATATTTAAAACTAACACAATAGAATACTGTTGTGTCAATCTGTTGCTTCAAACAAAAAGTTTTGTAATTTTTTTTAATTAACAAAAAAGTACAGTTATAGTTTGTGGATTAACTGAACTTGTGGGCCACCAAAAAATCTTAAGGTGTTATTTGTATCCCTTGGGAGACCCCTGATCTAATTTAATTTCAGTATATGAAGCTACCTGGATGTTACTAGGATAACACATCTCCTTAGCACAATGAACCTGTTTTGCACAAAACTGTATAATACATCTATTATCTGTAGTATCTGAGAATTCATTTTAAAGTCTACACACAGTTTATCAATTTGCATGTCTTCATTCCTTCCACATTTAATGCATCTACGAAATGTTTTTCTATTATGCCAAGTACCTTTATATAAATTTTCTTTAAATTTTTGATTTCTCATACTATACTTAATTTGTCTGCCCATCTGATTTCAGTTTTGAAATTTATAGTTTGACTTTATTTCCATTTCTTACATTTTTTGTATCCTTGTACAACCATTTCCGGATGTTAAACTTTTTATTTTTTGCATTTAGACAATTTCCCCTTCAAAGCTTCCAAATTAATTCTAACTTTTTCCACTTAACATATCCTTCCAATTAGTTTACACAGTAACTGTTTTGCTGCCATGTAGTGTGTTACTAATCATCTGTGCATTGGGTAGGGAGTTCAGTCCTGAAGGAATTATCTAGTAGTAATTTAACTTTTATTACCCTATGATCACTGCATCATTGTTAGTGCAGAACACTTAGAAATGTAGGCTTCCACATTTAGAACAGCACACCTTCTTAGGACTACGTGAAGCCTTATAAAAGGCAGCAAAGATGGATGTGTTCAAGTAATAAACCCCCTCACTACTAATTACTGCAGTGAAACTGCACATTTAAGTTGCACTTAATAATGAAATAATGACTTATTTGGTGCCACCTGAATAAAACATTGTTTATTATTGTTGTACCTGCTGCACTTCATAATACGAAACCCCAGAAATGTGTGCAGACTGCATTCATTCCTTTGGAGCACAACACTCACCATGCATTGTATGCTTCTTTTCAACCCTGTATACTTTCAAGTTACCATGCTCCTTTTTATTGCTTTTTATTTTAGCAGTTGCTAGACAGGTAGGTGGGCTAAAACAAGAACTCTTCCACTACAACCATACGGAATTCATACAGTTTAAAAATCATACAATATATTTCAAGAATCAAACTACTTTAATACATTTTAAGAACCAAACAGTAATAGTGCACTCAATAAGGAGGAAATAAAGCACTGAAAGAAGTGCACATTAAATAGAAAATGTTTTTAAAATTTCTAAGAAAAAAGCACTAAACTTGGTTGAGTTAATAAAGACTTGCATATGGCTCATAGTGCTGTACTGTATATTTTTATTTTTTATTAAATAAAAATCAAATCAAACAAATGGTAATTAATGAAACCACTTAGTGATTCAATCAAAAAGAGAATGAATAGGTAAAATACAAGTAAAAGGAAAATGAGAAGCAGTAAGACAGCTAATTGATTAGCAACACATACAATGAGGTGATTCAAAAAGAATGCTAAGAGTTCTTTTCTAAAGAAAGGTGGACTAGGGAAGTTTCTTGTGTGAGGTGGCAATGAATTCCAAACGTATGGTAAAAGTTTACAATTTTTTCAATGATGAAGAGAGCGAAAGGAAGATATACAAGAGAAGATAGTCCCAGAAGCTAGGATATAGCAAACTTAAGGACAACACTATAAAAGTCCAGATGACATTGTTTACATATGCACACTGCTAAAAATAAAAGTAGGATCTCTCTGTAGTAAGGGTGGAATTCAAGAAAAACTAGAATTGCATTCAATCATCAAGAAGTATAAAGCAACAGATTCTGTTGAGTGCCTTTTGCAATATGCTTGTGTCATAAGGATTACCAAACATGTTATGAGCAAGAGCACATTCAAGTTATGGACTGAGAACACAATTATTACAAGGCTAGCTGGCAAGGAGGAGGCAGTAAGATGGCTCACTGGTGAAGATCTCAGACTAACAGCTCTACAGTCCATGGTTCAGTCCTGCTTCTGGTCACTGCCGGTGAGGAGTATGCATGTGTCATGTCTTTGTGTTTTTTTTCTGGGCAGTGTGGATACTTTCCACCTTCCAGAAATATGCTAACAGATTGGATAATATGAAATGTGAAGTGTACACACCCCTGCCTTTGGGGGCATACCTCTCAACCTCCTAAAAAATCTGGACAAAGCCAAAAATAATGAGGGGACAAGGCCCCAAATATAGGGGCAAATTTTAGATATTGTACTTAAAAACTTAGAAAGTTGCTAGAATAAGATTGTGCTACCATGCATTTTCTGAAGGATATGAAATCTGAAACTCAAAGCCTGTCATTATTCAGTTAATTTGGTCCTCACCATCTCTCTCAACCTCTTAGCACAAAAAATCTGGACAAAGCCAAAAAATAATTGGGGGACAAAACCCCCAAAATAGGGACAAATCTTAAATATTGCTCCTTTAATGTTAGAAAGTTGTTAGAATAAAAAGTCTTGTGTTACAGTATATTTTCTGAAGGATATGAAGCCTGAAACTCTGCCTGTTATTATTTAGGGAATTCAGTTCTCAGTGATGTGCTACAAAAAAAAAATCAGAAAACCACAAATTTTACAAGGAACAGACCTGAAATATGAGGCCAAAATCTGGACATTCTCTGAAAATCTGGACAGTTGAGAAGTATGGTCCTCACTGATCCAAGATAAAAAATCCAGAAAACTACAAATTATATGAGGAACAGACCAAAAATAGGAGGCAAAAATCTGGACAATCTGTGAAAATCTAGACAGTTGAGAGGTATGTTTTGGGGTCTGGGGTCTTGGCTAAAATAGGTCTGTGGACTAGTTCATATACCCAGTTAACAGTAGGACAGGTCTATTTCCTTGTAAAATGTGTTTTTCTGATTTTTTTGTGGCAATGTATGAGCACATCTACTCGTGCAAGAATCGTGCCATCCCAAATAGAACCAAGACACTCTCCTCCAAAAAAAGAAAGCCAATCTGGTGGTCCCCTGCCATAAACAAACTATGCAACAAAAGGAGAAACTATTGCAAAAAAAAGGAAAATCCCAGGATGCAAAAAACTCTCATACCAGCCTCAGTAAGAAGCTGAGATCCCTCATAAAATCCTCCAAAGCTAGTTATGAAAATAAAATTGCCAAAGATTCCAAAGACAACCATAAGGCATTCTATAGTTATGTGAAGAATCTAAATGGCAATGCTCAGATCTGCTCTGAGCTACAACAGAATGGCATTAAATAAACTGATCCCAACGATATTGCCAATATCCTGGCAGATAGATTTAGTGCCAACTTCGCCCCCCCCCTTTCACCCCCAAAGGGCCCATCTCAATACCAAAAGATTGCCAAATTCCGGTAATCACGACCACACATTCAAAGCTAAGAATACAGCATCCATGGGACCAGATGACATCACAGGCTGTGTACTACATGAACTGGCACCTCACCTAAGTGTCATGTTTAATCATAGCCTCACCTCAGGCTTCGTGCCCACTGAGTGGCACACAGCTACAGTTATCCCACTCCACAAGGAGGGATCCACCTTGGATCCCGGGAACTACCATCTCATCAGTCGGACGAGCCTGATCTGCAAGGACATGGAACTTATAAACAAAGACATTGGCAACCTTTAAACACAGGACCCCACCCAGTTTGGGTTCGTGAAGGGTCGATCTAGTCTCCTGAACCTGATTGACTTCTTCGAATCAGTCTCCAGAGCTGTGGACTAGGGTAAGGCGGTCCCACACAGCCTATCTGGACCTCGCCAAGGCCTTCAACACCATTCCCCACTTTGGAATCATAGATAAACTTACTAAGCTGGGTATAAATCCCTACGTCACTCGATGGGTTGCCAACTGGCTTACTGACAAAACCAAGACTGTTAAAGTAGCCGACTCCAAATCCAGCTCCAGACAAGTGGAGTACCTCAGGGTTTAGTCCTGAGACCGCACTTGTTTGGCATCTACTTCTCTGAAGTACAGGCCAACACTAAGGAACTCTGGCTAACAAAGTTCGCAGATGACTGCAAACTGGGAGCCATTATTGAATCTCCAAATGATGTGGATATTCTACAAAAGGGCCTTACAGAAACAGATGCTTGGTGCCAGAGCCATGGACTCAAGCTTAATGCCAAGAAATGCATAGTTATCCCCTTTGGGAAAAAACATGTACCCATGAATTACCACACAGGTGGCAGCACACTAAACACCGTAAGTGTGATGAGAGACTTAGGGACACAAATGGACAGTGGTCTCACTTTTGATAACCACATCGCCACAATAGTCAAGAAATCCTTCTATGTGGCACACCTCATCACAAAGGGCTTTTCATCAAGAAAAAAGGAGGTCATTGTCCCACTGTACTCATCCCTCATTAGACCCATTATAGAGTACAATGCCCCATTTGGTATGTACCTCACAAGACATCTGAAACAGCTGGAAAGGCCACAGAAATACCTCACAAAAAAATCACAGGCCTAAAGCAGATGCCCTATGCTGACCGTCTAAAAAAACTCCAGCTATACTCTGTGGCATATCGTCTACTCGGAGGCAATTTCTGCTTAACATACAAGGCCATGTCAAACCCTGAGCTGTTGGACATGCTCCACTTAAAGAAATCCCAATCCCTCAGAGCCACATGCTCCAGGGATCTAAACCTTGTCATCACAATGAACAAAACATGCTGGAGGGATAGGTTCCTGACCTTCCAATATTCTGGAATAGACTGCCCATATATGTCAAGCAGAGCGCCTCCTTGGTCCTCTTCAAAAGGAACCTTGACGATTGGATAGGAGATAGGAAATTCACCCCGGGGATCACGTCAGTCACCCTGCTAGACAGGGGTCCACATAAATAAATATTGTGGGAAGAAATATCCAGGGAATTGCTATGGCTAGGCTTGTATAGGCCCTAGGGCCGACAAGTCTAGTACTAACCTATGAACAAGAAATGAATAATGTCTCAATGCCAATTCTGTCAAAGAAAACAAACACCACTGTGATAAAGTGAAGCTTGTATACCTGCAAATATCCAAAGAAAACAGCTTCACAGCACCAAGTTGTAAAGTTTAATAATTAACATATACCAAGACAAAGCTTTCAAAGTCCTTCATCAGTGCTACAAAATTACTTTCACATGTATACAATTTATATCATCCAAAAGACATCACATCATACAACCTAACCTATCAAAACATGATTATTAAATCATATAACATTTTAAGAACACAAACATATATATTCTATTCATTTTCATAAAAAATATATACATAAAATCTATATAAAACATGTACATTTATCATGATTTTATACATTGCTGTCTATGTGTTAAAATTGGTTTAAGAAAAAATTGTTTATTAATTCCTGGTGGAGAATCTGCATGAAGATGAATAATCCAATCATATTCCTTAGTTTTAAGCCTAGTATTAATATCACCCCTTCTCAAACTGGGTTCCGTAACTTCTATAGCCCTAAATAGAAAGCCATGTGCAGATCCATTATCATTAATATGCTTAGCCAATGCATTTGTCAATACACCTCCCCTGATGTCCGATTTATGCTCAATAATTCTATTTTTAAGTTTTCGGGTAGATTTTCCCACATAAAATGATGTACATGATTTACATGTGGCTAAATATACTACTGATGATGTATTACATGTTGTTAAAAATTTAAAGTAAAACTTTTTCTTAGTTACAGGATGGGTAAATACACTGGAAGAACAAATATCAGAGCAACAGGAACAATTGAAACATGAAAATGTATCCTTCCTATTGGAAGCAGAAGATGTTTTCTTATTTAAAGAAAAATCCTTGTAGCATAGACGTTGCTTAAGGTTGCTACAATTCTTATATGTAAAGAGGGGTTTCTTAGGAACAATATGGTTAAGACCAGGTAAAGCTCTTAGTATACACCCCAGTTCCTTCTTATAATATCCTCAGTTGGCTTACTACTCCTACTGTAGGACATAATATATCTCAAGTGCCCAGAAGCATCATTATTTCGTTCCCTGTTGGATCTATAGCCACCATTTGAAAAATATGGTTGGACTTCATTCCATCCCTGCCCCATCACTTCTTCTCTAATGCGAGTTAGTTGGGTTACATCATACCCTCTCTCACTAAATTCATGAGTCATGTCCATCATCTGTCTAGTACATATATTATAATCAGTAGGAATAAAAATATAGACTTGTAGCTCACCAAGAATAAACGTCCCGTTGAAGCCGTTGCAGATATAAATGTAACAGTCAGGGCTATATAATGCATCCACGGGACAACCACGGCATATACACAATGTTTCACACAGAATGTAGCAGCAAAATAAAACAGCAAATGGATATATAAGTAAATTGCTGTAAAAACGCCAAATAGCGAATGTCCCACACAGAATGTAGCAGCAAAATAGAGCAGCAAATGGAAATATAAATAAACTTCTGTAAAGACACCAAGTAGTGAATGTCCAAACTTTTATTTAAAACAAAGTTTGCCATTTGCTGCTACATTCTGTGTGAAACATTGCGTATATGCCGTGGTTGTCCCGTGGATGCATTATATAGCCTTGACTGTTACATTATAATCAGTGTTGAGTCTATTAACTCTCATATACTGACTTTTTACTACCCCCTTGCAAACATGCGCAGCATGCATACTCGTTCTATGCAAATATTTATTAGCATGCACTTCTTTTTTATATATGCTAGTATGTATATGTTGCCCTTCCATCTGAATTCTAACATCCAAATAATTTATATCCATCTTAGAAAAATTCATTTCAAAACTCAAAAATGTTGTTGTTTGATTCAAACAACACACACAGTTAAGTACAACTTCATTACCATGCCAGAGTAAACAGTATAAGACAGATTTGATGTAAACATAGTAATTTTACAGCTAGACAGGTTGAAAGTATTTGTGAACTACTGGTGAAAGCTTTGGAGAATAATGTATTTCTTTTTAACGAACAGATATACCATCAACAACTGGGTGTAGCTATGGGTAAATGCTAACCTTACCCTTGGAAATTGGGAAGATGCCTTTGTTTTTGATGAGAATAAGAATATGTATAAATCTAACATTCTTTTCTACAAACATTTTGTAGATGATGTTTTTATTGTGTGGCATGGTAATGAAGATGTACTTAATTTTGTGTGTTATTTGAATCAAACAAACTTTTTGTGTTATGAAATGAAATTTTCTAGGATGGATATAAATTATTTGGATGTTAGAATTCAACTGGAAGGGCAACAAATACATACTAGCACATATAAAAAAAGAGGTGCTTACTGATAAATATTTGCACAGAAAGAGCATGCATGCTGGATATATTTTCAAGGGGGTAGGAAAAAATCAGTATATGAGAGTTAATAGACTCAATACTGATGGTAATATATGTACTACACAGATGATGGACATGACTCATGAATTTAGTGAGAGAGGGTATGATATAACCCAACTAATTCGCATTAGAGAAGAAGTGATGGGGCAGGGATGGAATGAAGTCCAGCCGTATTTTTCGAATGGTGGCTATAGATCCAACAGGGAACGAAATAATGATGCATCTGGGCACTTGAGATATATTATGGCCTACAGTAGGAGTAGTAAGCCAATTGAGGATATTATACGAAGGAACTGGGGTATACTAAGACCTTATCTGGTCTTAACAATATTGTTCCTGAGAAACCCCTCTTTACATATAAAAATTGTAGCAACCTTAAGCAACGTCTATGCCACAAGGATTTTTCTTTAAATAAGAAAACATCTTCTGCTTCCAATAGGAAGGGTACATTTTCATGTTTCAATTGTTCCTGTTGCTCTGATATTTGTTTTTCCAGTGTATTTACCCTTCCTGTAATTATGAAAAAGTTTTACTTTAAATGTTTAGCAACATGTAATATCATTAGTAGTATATTTAGCCACATGCAAATCATGCACATCATTTTATGTGGGAAAATCAATCCGAAAACTTAATAGAATTACTGAGCATAAATCAGACATCAGAAGAGGTGTATTGACAAATGCATTGGCTAGGCATATTAATGATAATGGATCTGCACATGGCTTTCTATTTAGTGCTATAGAGGTTACGGAACCCAGTTTGAGAAGGGGTGATATTAATACTAGGCTTGAAACTAAGGAATATGATTAGATTATTTGTCTTCATGCAGATTCTCCACCAAGAATTAATAAACAAATTTCTCTTAAACCAATTTTAAAACATAGACAGCAATGTATAAAATCATGATAAATATACATGTTTTATATAGATTTTATGTATACATTTTTAATGAAAATGAATATATATGCTTTTAAAATTTTATAATATGATTTAATGATGATTAATTAATCATGTTCTGATAGGTTAGGTTGTGTCATGTGATGTCTTTTGGATTATATAAATTGTATACATGTGAAAGTAATTTTGTAGCACTGATGAAGGACTTTGAAAGCTTTGTCTTGGTATATGTTAGTTATTAAACTTTACAACTTGGTGCTGTGAAGCAATTTTCTTCTTTTGATCAATGCCAATTCTCCCATGTTTGCTAAGGGTTAGACAGCAAAGTGCCTGACCACAGACGAGTGGAAGTCAAGCATTTTGCAAGTAGGCTAAAATACACATGACAGTGCTGCATGGGCAGTATACAGGTCATCATACATCTGCATGCAAAACCATGCTTGTGCTATGCTAAAATCGTTTCACATCATATGCCTATAGTGAAAAGTATTAAAATGTCATCATTCATAATCAGATGACAGCACAAACCATCAAGACTACTCAATCTCTAGAATATCCCGCCACTTCCCATAGCTAACTGAGGAAACAGTGGAAGTGTTTACCACAGAAGACAGGGATGTAACCAATAAAATAATATGCAAAATTCTTAGATGTGGATGCCAGGGGTTTGCAAGACTGTGACAGAAAACAATTGAAGGATGAAACTCGTACAGTCAGGAACAGCAGCTGGCTGGAAAGGAAGACCTAGAATCATAAACAAGGTTAAAAAAATACAACCGCAGCACATATACATACCCACACATCCCACATACTTCTAACATAGAAACCATAATGAAAATCATCCCCAAATGCTGGCTGCTTTACAAGCCAATTTTCCAAATTCAACAGGCTACTTACTGCACAGAATAGAAGATGAAGCCACCTGGAGCGTTAGCTGAGAACCATCAGAATGAGGAATATTGACTCGGAACACTAGTCTGGCACGTGTGCTTTTTTTCTTGGAACCAGCTATGCCTATTCGTGCTTCAACATCTGCATTCCTTAGTTTCAAAATCCCAACACAATCAACCCTAAAAACAAAAAAAACAGCAACAATCAAGATTATCACCACCAGGGAACAGAATTTAACTTCTGTAAAGCATTACACTTGTTAGGTTCATGACCTAAATTACTAACAAGTGCCCAAAATGTCAATATACACAGTTCAATATCAGAGACTGGAGTCAATGAGTCACCTATAGGACCATGTGCAAACAATGAATCTTTGAGGGCATTTCAGCACAAGTTAGTAAGACTGATCTCTGAAAGCAGATCCCAAAGCAATTATCACTGGAACCTCCTCCATTCAAACACAAGAATCACACTGCAGTTAATTTAAAAGCCCTTGGCTCATCCTTTAGCATCAGAGATGGTCATCTCTCAAAATGAATGGGCTTTTACTACTGACATAAAGTAAAGAAACTCTCAGGATACCTTTAATAATCTAAAAGATAAATTTAAAATACAAGAAATACAAAGAAATATAACAGAGCCTGAGGAGCTGCTGAAGGACCTACTTTACGTAACTCGGGAGATTGTGATAGAGAGCTGTTTACGCATGGCATCTGGGCTATTACACTGTATGCCAAGTACACTTAACTTTATTAGGAGTTTATATGTAGTGCATGGAGTGCTACGACTGTATTCTGAAATCACAAAAAAGAAAAACCTGTAAACAGTTCTCTACCATGAAATGATCACTTTACTGCACTTTCATCTTCACAGATACGCAAATGATTCTAAATGTTTTCTTTCAAGCATTAATTCTTTACAGGTATAATATCCAAACATACTGTACAATAGATCTGTCATAAATGTATGTAGTTTTCTCCCTAAAAGTTATCAGTCGATCCACTGACAGACAATGATATATTAATTCTACATTTTATTACACTGTATGCCAAGCACTGTACACCTTACTAAGAAACTTAATCTTACTTATGTTACCTTCCACTTAAATATACAGCTTTTATTATCTGACTGAGAAACTGACTGTACTGCATTCTAGTTACTTTGTAATAAAATCTACTGCAGATTACAGAAAATATGACAGCCCACTCACTACAAACGGTTTCTCTCCTCGCTAAATCATCAAGACAGGGCTGAATGACATGAAATCAGGAAGTAATTGTACAGTGGCTCGGCACACAGTACACCAACAGTTTACTAAACTTAAGTAAAAACTACACATTTTAGAATAAGAAATCCCACTTTACAAAATGAGGGCATAATTATAGTAAAAGGAAAAAAAGACAAACTTTGCACTTGATCTTTAAATACATACATTTTACCATATTTCCTGTCTCAACTACAATGCTTAACTTTCCAACTACAGTCATCAGGTATCTTCACTAACTATACGCACAATTTCACAAGAAAAAATCAACACTGTCTACACTGCTGCAATACATAAAACTTCTCCACAACTCTCAAATCCATCCCCACCACCATGCATCTGTCAATACTCTATAAATAGCAGTTATGTTCTTACCATAACGTTCCATGTTAGTTGTCTTCTTCTCGCCTTCTTCTTGCTGGATGGGTTCGGAGCCGACCTCGGCTCCGACTCGGCCACTCTAAAGCTCGAGAGTTGGTTCCACCGGCTCGAGGCTCCCCTTATATCCCACAATGCTAGGCGAGAGTTACCTCAGATCTCGTTTGTAAGCTAACCCCAGCTTATAACAGAAACAGTATAACTGTGAAAAAACAGAATCCACCTCTAACAACAGGAAGAAGAAGAAGGGTGACCTACATCCTGAAACAAGAAATATGCATAATAGCATATAGCTAAGAAAGAGGTGGTAGAAAGAGGTCACGATCACAACTCCTCTAGGTCTGTCCAGGCCAGGGGGAAGGAGGGTGGGACGCAAGAAGAAGGCGAGAAGAAGACAACTAACATGGAACGTTATGGTAAGAACATAACTTCTATATGTTAAGTTGTCTATCTCGCCTTCATTCTTGCTGGATGGGACCGCGTCCCTAGCACCTTGTCCCGGGTGGCCTAACGGAACAGACTCCTGAGAACAGTGGAACCAAAATTAGCTCTATGCCTAGAAGCTAAATCCAACTTATAATGGGAAATAAAAGTGTGAGGAGTAGCCCAAGTAGCCGCTGCACAAATGGTGTCAATAGGCAGTCTGTCTTGGAAGGCTAGAGAAGTAGCCAAAGCTCTGGTGGAATGGGCTTTAGGCTTATTAGGCAGTTTTTTGTGTCTAATCTCATAAACAAGGGTAATCAGAGATGTTAGCCATCTGGATAAAGATACCTTTGAAACTGGGAGTCCCTTTCTGCTTTCCGCATAGGAGACAAACAGCTGATCAGATTTTCTGAATTGTTTCGTCCTGTCCAAGTAGTACCTTAATTGACGATGAACATCCAGACAGTGTAATTTTTGTTCAGACCTATTTGAATACTCCAGGAAAAAGACAGGGAGGTCAATGCATTGGTTTAGATTTGATGTTGAAACCACCTTAGGCAAAAGGACGGGTTAGTTCGTAAGGAAACTCTGTCCTTATGGAACACAAGGTAAGGAGAACGACAACTGAGTGCTTGAAGTTCTGAAATTCTTCTAGCTGATGTGATAGCCACCAGAAAGAGAGTTTTCCATGATAATAACTTTAAGGAACATGAAGCTGCAGGTTCGAAAGGGGAAAGAATCAAAGAAGCAAGAACTAAATTTAGGTCCCAAGGAGAAGGAGGATTTCTTACAGGAGGTCTGAGAAGAAAAACTCCTTTCAAAAAGGCTTTGCAGAGTTTGTGGGACATTAGGGATTCAGAAATACCCACATGGAAATTAGAAATAGCTGCCAATTGAACCTTAAGAGTAGATGGAGATGAGCCTGCATGGAAGAGTTCAGCAAGAAAATCGAGGACTAGTTGGATGGAAGCGGTGAAAGGATCTATGTCCTTTCCTTGTGCCCAATATGAAAATCGTTTCCACTTACTCAAATAAATCTTTCGAGTGGAAGATTTATGGGAAGCTATCAAAATATCTCTAACAGAGTGAGATAATTGAGGAAGCCTGGCTACGGTTGGAAGTGGAGGAACCAAGCAGTGAGGTTCAGAGAGGGAGGGAGCGATGAAACTGACCCGACTGATGGATCAAAAGATCTGGAACTAGGTCCAGATTCCACGGTCGCTCAAAAGAAATCGATGCAGAAAGGGGAACCACACTTGTCGAGGCCAGTAAGGAGCAATGAGGATCAATGAGGCCTTCTGAGCGATAGCTTTCTGTATTACTTGAGAGATCAGTGGGAAAGGAGGAAATGCATACAGAAGTCCCGGGGCCAAACTTGGACTAGCGTCCCTGCTGGCTTGGCCCTGTAAAGGGAATAGAGTGAAGTGTTCTCTGCACTTGCTGTTTTGGGGAGTAGCAAAAGATCGCAGCAAGGCTGACCCCACTTGAGAAAAATCTCTCTCACTACAGAGTCTTTCAGAGACCACTCGTGAGGCATGAGAATAGCTCTGCTCAACTTGTCCGCAATGTGATTGGACTTCCGGGGGATGTGCGTTGCTATCAGAAAACGCTGAGAAGAAATCGCCCATTGCCACAGTCTGAGTGCTTCTCGACACAGGGGGTATGATCTGGTTCCGCCTTGTTTGTTGATGTACCACACTACAGACATATTGTCTGTCTGGATTGCAATCGTTCCCAAGGGAAGAGAGTGTTGAAGGGCTTGCAACGCTAAAAGCACTGCTCTCATCTCCAGAACATTTATGTGCAAGTGGCATTCGTTTGGTTGCCATGTGCCCTGGACTGTCCTGCCCTGATAATGCCCCCACCCGATCAGGGAGGCATCCGTTGTCAGAGTAGCAACCGGAGGAGGTGGAACAAATGGTCTCCCCAACAGGAGCTGGGGGGAAGACATCCACCACATTGGATGCTTTTTGCACGCTTGCGTGATCATAATGGTGTGAGACATTGGAAGTTCCTGGTATGACCATTGAGAAAAGAGCATCCACTGAAGGATCCGCATGTGGTATCTGGCCAATGGAATGATTCCCAACACCTTTAGAACTAACCTGGCTTTGGCTCTGTTGTTGTTGAGAAGTAGTGATACCAATTTTTGAATGTCTGATATCCTTTGGTTCGTTAGTGTTGCAGACATGTTTACAGTATCTAATTTTGCGCCTATGTAGGTAATAGTACGACAAGGCGACAAAACAGACTTTTCGCAATTTATTGAGATACCCAGATTTTGACAGACGCGAAAAGTGTAATCTCTGGCCATCAGAAGGAGATGCTTGGTGGGAGCTGTGAGGAGCCAGTCGTCCAAATATGGAAACACCTGGAATCCTTGTCGTCTCAGGTGAGAAGCTACCACTGCCATGCATTTGGTAAACACCGGGGCAGTGGTGAGACCAAAGGGCAGGGCCCTGAATTGAAAATGACTGGTTCCCAGCCTGAAGCGGAGGAATCTTCTGGAGCGTCTGTTCATTTTTATGTGATAGTACGCGTCCTGAAGGTCTATAGAGCACATCCAGTTTCCTTTTCCCAATAGGGGAAGAATGGATTGCAGCGTGACCATCCGAAATCTTGTTTTCTTGACCGATCTGTTCAAGATACTGAGATCCAAAATTGGTCTCCAGTCCCCTGTTTTCTTTGGAACTAAAAAGAACCTTGAGTAGATTCCGGATCCTAGTTGGTCTGCTGGCACTGGCTGAATAGCTCTTTTGCAAGCAGTTTTGAAATTTCCAAAGCTGCTATATCCCTTTGAGCGGGTGGGACATCTGGAAGGGATTTTTTTGACTGATTTGGAAAACGAAGAAAGGGAATAGAATAACCTTCGGAAATGATGGACTGTACCCATTTGTCTTGTGTCAAGGATAGCCAGGCTTCTGGGTACAGTGACAATCTTCCCCCGACTGCCTCCGAAGATGGGCAGTCGGGCAACACCTCAGGGATGCTGAAAGGGCTTATCTGAGAACGTTTCTCGATTGCCCTGGTTCTGCGGACCCCCTCTGCCTCTAGGGCGGCGTCTACCATTGTTGTTCCCCTCTGCCTCTGGCGGGAACCGACTCTGTCGTCAGGCGAAGTCCCTTGGGATTGTTTACGGAACCACATCTTTCCCCTTCTGGCCTTTGGGGTAAGGCCTAGAAGGAGTAGAAAACGGACTCTGACGGCAGAAAGGGTCTTGCCATCAGTCTCGCACCTAGTCAGGGTTTCTTTCACTTGTGGACCAAAAAGAGATGATCCATCAAAGGGAGTTCGTGAAAGACGTCTTGAAAGGTTCCAAAATTGCATAGCCGCATCCAGGCGTGCCTACGTAAGGCTACCCCTGTTCCTGCGGCTCTGCTCGCTCCATCGGCCGCATAAGAGAGGAGGCATGGAGGAGTTGGAAATAGAATTAGGATAGCCAGCTGCGTGTTCATTTTCTCTTGAAACCCGCAGCTGTAGGGTCCTTCAGCATTTCACTCGCTTCTTTGATCAAGTCCCTTTGAAGACGAGTGAAATGGCACAGGTAATTCAGCGACGCATAGTAAATGTCGCTGAGGAGAACATCCGCTTCCGCACCTATCCATGGACCTAGATTCCTTGTTAGGTGGATGGACAGGCACTGAAGGATCAGCCAGTTCCTTCTTTGTGGCGGCAGCTACCACCATAGCATCCACAGAGACTCCTTTTGATAAAAATTCCTTGTCTGATGGAGCTGTGATGAATTTGGAGGGTCTCCTGGGAGTGGGGTCCACTGAATCAGGAGCCGTCCATGCCTTTTAGCAACCACCTGCATGAGGGGGTCAAGGGGGACACCCAGGAGGTGGAAGGGCGAGAGCCAAACGCCTCAAGATACACAGATTCGTCCTCTGAAGGGTTGAGGGCTGGCCAATTTCCCTCTGTTTAAGGATCTCCAGAATGTCTGCAAATGAGACATCTTCAGAAGGGGAACGGGGGGAACCCTCAGAATCATCCAGATCTGTGTCGGAAGTGATAGACTCAGGTGAGTCAATGTGCTTCCTCTTGCACTTCCTCTTCCGAGGGGGCTCTTCTGCCAAATCAGGAGAGGCCTCGGAAGAGGATGAAATCCCCAAAGGGAGCTCCTGAGGAGTTGGCTCTCTGCGGTCCGGGATGAGGGAGTGAGTCGATTTACCCTGAGGCAGCATAGAGGGAGGGGCTGACGGAGCCGACTGTGGAGTAGAGCCAGGCTCTAACACACTCCGCATGACCTCGAAAGCACCCCTGTCAGGCAGAGCCAGAGGTCCCCGCTCCGAGGAGCTAAGGACCCCCTCGGCACCGACAGTGATGGCTCCGAGGCCGATGTCGGAGCCGAACTCACCAGCGCAAGCACCGAGAGGAGAGGGGTCGGACAAGGGTCCGATGCCACTCACCCCTCGGAGCCGAGGGAAGTCGGCGCCGAGATTTCTCCATGGAAGAAAAGCGGAGCGACGACGGAGCGAAGACAATTGTCTCGGCTCGAGGTGACCACAGTCTCGGTTCCGACACGACCCGGCTCGAACTCAAGAGAGTCGAAGGAGGAAAGAGTTGATGGACGGGGCAGGCACCGACTGATGAGTCGGGCTCTGAAGCATCTGGGCTAGTGCCTCAGACTTGAGTAGTCGACTCACCACCCTCTGAAGGTCATGATCGGACAGCCTCGATGACCTAGAGGAATGAGACCTTTGGCTCCGTTCAGACAGCAGGGGAGATCCTGGAGCCGAATGAACGGAGCCAAGAGAAGGTGACCTAGACCTCTTTCTGGTTGTCGGCTCAAGATCTTGTCGGAGCCGACACGGGTACCTCGATAACCTCGGCTCCGGCCGGAGCGAAGCCACAGAAACTGTGGACTGAGTCTTATCGGCTCCAGCCGGAGCCGATAAAGGCAAAGGTTGAACAACCTGAGGTCTCGGCTCAGAAGCCGGAGCCGAAGACCTCGATGCCTTGGAGGGCTTCCCTGTTGAGACAGACAGGGAATCCTCAGGCTTCAACAAGCCTCTCAGAATAAGCTTTTTTTTCTTTCCTGCAGGACCCTGGGGCTGAAGCCATGGCAAACAGCACAGGAGTCCTGCAGGTGCAAAGGCCCCAGACAATAGACACAAGAAGTGTGAGCGTCTGTCAGAGACATTTTCTGACAGCACGCATCACACTTCTTGAATCCGGAGACCTTTGCTTCTTTAGACATAGCCTAACTGGTGAACACAAACACGCACTCAAACACACCAGTTATACCCTGTCAAAATAACTACTTTAGTAAAAATACTAAAAAATAAAGTACAATAAAGTACAATAAACAGTAGTTTAAACTACACAAACACTCCCTAGGGAAGGGAAGGCCCAAGGCCCAAGGGAAGAACTAAAAGTTCTTTTAAACAAAAAACGGGAAAAAATTAGGTCGGGGATAAAGTTCAATGAACTACACTAATTAGATAATAATTAAACTAAAAAAGGGGTAAAAAGAGTAACTTTTAATAGAAAAGCTTAAACTCACCAGGAACCGGTAGAAAACCAACCTCGAAGCTGTAGCGGCAAACGAGATCTGAGGTAACTCTCGCCTAGCATTGTGGGATATAAGGGGAGCCTCGAGCCGGTGGAACCAACTCTCGAGCTTTAGAGTGGCCGAGTCGGAGCCGAGGTCGGCTCCGAACCCATCCAGCAAGAATGAAGGCGAGATAGACAACTTAACATCTTGTGTTATTCCTCTGCGACTACGTAAGACATTAATAGTATCTAACGTCCTATTACTTATAACAGTAGCTCAAGCTCATACCAATGCTCTTCTAAGAATGCACCATTAGCACACTTCTTTTGGAAGTACTCCAAACCTACTGTTCATTAACCAAGAAAAGCTTTCAGACTACAAAAAAGTACCCTCTGATGAAATGAAATATAAACTTCCAATCATATTATGCCATTGGTACAAACTCTACAATCAGGTGATCAATCACTGGACCATCTAAGAATCTCTAAAATTACCCTGATATGGAACAGCTTGGGTAACCTCAAACATACCCATTTGTACATTAAAGTTTAAAACAGAATACCATTATTAGAAGTCTGATAGACATACAAGAATCTAGTGCTCTGGCTTTTTTCTGAAGTACAACCTAAGGACCATCCTGACCCTGTACAAAGTAATCTCTAGATGTCACCTTTGCAGCTGACAAAAGCAGTGAGGGAGCTGGAGGCGTGACAAGACAAATCTGAAAACATGCCTGTCACTGCTGCATACAATGTCAACTGACAGTTTCAGCAGAAAATAATTGTTGCGCATTATCCTGGATAGAGGGACTAAGGAAAAAGAAATACCATAAGCAGCTCCTACAGCTAATGTGATGGTGTTTTGTCACAGAGAAAACATCATAAGCCATTCTTCCATCAACTTCACATGTATGGCCTAGCAAACCAATCTCATAAGATTCAGTCCATGCATAACATTTCTAACCAAATCTAGCAGAACACCTGTCAGTGCAATAGCACTGAAATGGATACCTCCTAACACACCTAAAATGTACTATCCTATAGACTTTTGTCAAGTTTTTGAGCAGTCACTGTAATTTTCTTTCCCAACACAGAGGAAAGTATTCCAAGAAAAGACACAAGTCATCCATAATAAACCACTCCAACCTAACAAAATTCAACTTAACAGTAAGGCATTTGGATTAGTCACACACACTAACAAAGATATGGATAAAGCGAAACAATGCCTTAACTCAACCTTCCTCTAGGTGCTCATCACACTAGGAATCACTGCAGCAATGTTCAGAAACTGTGGTACAGACCAAGTTGAACCACAGAAGACCACATAACTCAGGGACCTTCTAGTACATTGGGACTACTTATGAAAAATAAAAATTAATCCTGGATATTTAAAACTGCAAAGTAGAACGAAAATTATGTATAAAGCAGCAGTACTTAATGTTAAAAGATGCACTTCAACAATACCTAAGCCTTGTACATCAACATCAACTTCTACGCTTGGAGAAACTCGAGAGTTGACAACTTCCTTACAGTTAACGCCAATGCATGGCCCTTCTGCCTACTTCTTAGATGAAGGCTCTTGTACTGCCATATAGCCCTGACTCAGGTTTTGCACTTCGCCATTCAAGGATTACTGGTGGCTCCACAAGTGAATCCTGATACTTCAGGTGTGTGGTCTTCTGCTCTTCAGTCTTCTTGTGGAACTTGGTACCTCAGTGGATCTGGGAGTATCCATCCCTGACTGGCTTTTACAAGGTGCTTAAAACCCATCTTTTTGATGATGCTTATGAAGGTGTGGGATGATTGATGTTTTGCAGACTTCTTTTTTAAATATTCTGTTTGCATGCACTCCATCTCCCCATCAGAGTTCCTAAACATATCAACAGACAGCTTATAACCAAACAATCGTCAAGAAATTACTACTTAAATTAAAAATGAGGCTCGCCTTCTCTGGATGCATCACAATCTGCCTTACTGCAAACTGCAGGTGAAAGAGTCACCTCTCCTTTCACCACAGGCAGCAGAGTAAATGAAACATTTTAAAACCATGGAAATCTTCCATTATACCACTACATAAAGGGAAACTGCACCACTATGTTACAGACTGAAGACCAATTTCACTACTGAACCACTGTGAAAACCACTTGCATTTCTTTACTGGGAAGTCCAAACGGATTGGGCACTCTCTTTCAGCAGAGGCCCAGGGAGAAAAATTCCAAAAAAATAATCAGTATACATTGCAACAAATATACAATATAGCTGAACACTGTGTACATGTAAGAGGCAAAAAATATACCACCATATAATGCTTGTTCATAAGGTAAGGAGCATAACAGATTACTGCACAATAGCAGGGTATATTCCATTAGCAATTGTAGGAGATATAACTCAGCAAGTGACATATGTACTTAATACAAATGGCAACAGAGAATTTCACATTCTAGAAGCATTCAAAAGAGCATATCACATGGAAAAAATAGGCCAAATTATTTTTATTAAGGGATGAAGTTTACTGACCAGACATTCAGAAAAATTAAGAAAGGGTTATAGTACAGTGAAAGGAACACACGATGATTAACAAAGGGTATAGTAGCTATATCTAAAACGAAACCGAGTTTGTGAATTTAGATGGCGCGGGGTGGGGGATGGGGGGGGTGCCAGAGAGAGAGAAGACGTGTATCCAAGGAAAGAGGTATAAATCATTGAAAGATCCAGGTATTCCTGAAATGGTTTTTACTAAGGACGGAGAGGCTGGACATGCTGATCTGTCAGATAAAAGTGGATAGGAAGTTCCAGACATTAGCAACATTCTTCTTCCGGCTTTTCCCGGTTAGGGGCTGCCACAGCGGAACTCCGGTCCGCTAATGATTGTCAGTAGATTTTTACGGTGCCAAGTTGCCAGCTCGATGCCCAACCTTCAACGAAGGCACGCCTATTCACGCATGTCTTTCGAATGTCACTCGACTGTGGGGAGGACATGCTGACTCCACACAGAAGGCGCTCCAGCCGAGAATCGAACGGGAGAAACTCTTGCTATGAGGCGACAATGCTACCACTGCAGCCTTTTAGCAACATACCAAGGGTAAAAGCAGACATCACAAGAGTTACAGGAGGGTGCAATACAGATCAGGAAATTACCAGAAGAGCTCAGTTTTCTAATGGGACCATAGCATTGAAGAAATGGGATGGGCATTTGTCTGGGGCTTGTAAAATTGTATGAGTTAGTTTGAGCTGACAGTAGTTGAGGAAATCTGTGTATTCAAATCAGCTGAGTTGCTTTATGGCAGTGCAGTGACGAGTTCTGTTGTTAACACAGATCGAGAACTTGGGTATTTTACTGTGGCACTCCTCAAGTTTTGCAAGCTAGGCTGAATGTAAATTTGTGAAGACGAGGCAACATATGAAAATGTGGGATGTAAGTAGGCCTTCACTGTGCAACTACGAGAGCATTCTTTTAAGGACTAGTTTGCCTTGCACATCAATCCAGGTTTCTGATTTACTGTTTTCACTGTGTTGAACATGGTGCTCAAATTTTAGATTTTCGTCAATGACACAAGCATTCATTATGGGAAATGAATTCAACAGAAGGAAGACTAATTTTTTTTTTTTTTAATTTACTTGGAGGTGAACAGCATTAGCTAATTTACTTTTTTTTTTTGAGAGGGTATTACAAAAGTGGACTGTTTTGACCCATGCTTCAAAGTAGGTGAAGGAAAATCAGATAATGTTCTGAAGCTCAGGCATTGTTCTGGGTACGTATATAATGTGTGTTCCATTAAGCATACTAGATGAGGACTGAGTTAGTGGAAGTAAGAGTAAAGTGGTTGATGAGTATGTTGAAAAGCAGGGGACGAGGTACTGAGCCCTGAGGGTCTCCAACTGGTACCAGAAGAAAGGTAGATTAAAACTCCTGTCTTTTGACACTTGGGTTCTATTAGTAAGGGGAGGAAACCAAGGGATGAAACTGGCAGAGTAGTTTGGAGTGACAGGTGGAACTGAAAAGTTGTGACGAGTAAAAGAAGACTGAAGACAAAAGATAACTGCAACTATATTTGTGAAAGGTGTTAAGGAAAGAGAGAGCAGCGTCACTACTGTGGGAGGAGTAAAATCAATTTTAATATGGGGATAGGAGGTTTTTGTTTGAGAGCTAGATTAGCAGCTGAGTGTGGATGCAGTTCTCAAGGATCTTAGAAAAAGAACAGAGTATGGCAATGTGTCTGAGGTTAGAGGGTTTGGAAGAAGTTTGTTTGGCTGGATACAGCTGATTCCATAAGGTAGGGAAAAAAGAAGTTCTGTTCTTACCATAACGTTCCATCTATGTTGTTGATCTTCATTCATGACGGACGGATGGATTTTGGTTCCATCCTCGGAACAGACTCAGCCGATATAACAAGCTCGCGCCAGCCAAAAACTCTCAAGCTAAGATTACCCACAGTGCCCCTCTCCTAATCTCTTCAGATCAGGTTTGCCCATAAGGACAAAAAAGTGGAGGTTTTGTCTGTGCAAATGGCCTAACATGTAACCAGGATCAAATCCGAACCTCCAGGAGTCTTTTGGAGGGGGTTGGTGGGTGGGATGTCATGAACGAATGAAGCTCAACAACACAGATGGAACGTTATGGTAAGAACATAACTTCTTTACCTGATGTTGTTAATCTTCATTCATTCATGATGGATGGGACAGAGTCCCTAGCTACCTTGTGTCCCAGGAGGCCCTATGGAAGGATATTCCTGAGCACCACTGAGCCAAATGATCCTCTCCCCATGGAGACCAAATCAAATTTGTAATGAGGAATAAAGGTATGAAGGTAGCCAAAGTGACTGCTGCGCAAATGTCATCCATAGACGTTCTTGAAAAGCCACCAAAGTAGCAGATGACCTGGTGGAATGCTCTTCGATTTTAGTAGTGAAACATATCCGATTTTGTTGATAGGCAAAAGCGGTGCAGTCTCCCAACCATTTTGCCAAAGTAACTTTGGAAACTGATTTTCCTAACGTGGGTCTTGAAAAGGACAGTAACAATTGGTCAGACTTACGGAAAGACTTAGCCCTAAGTAGAAACGTAGTTGTCTATGCACATCTAATAAATGCAAACAGTAATCTCCTTTATTAGGAAAGTTTGGGAAGAACACTGGTAAGTCAATTCAACTCCAAGACAACCTTGGGTAGAAAAGAGGGGTTAGTCCGAAGAGATACCCTCTTTGTGGAAAAATTATGTAAGGGTGTTTTACACACAAGGCTTGTAATTCTGACATTCTTTTTGCCGAGGTAATGGCTACCAAGAATAAAGTCTTCTAAAACAAGAATTTCATATCGCAAGTGGCAGCAGGCTCAAAGGGATGACGAGTGAAAGTTTGCAGAACCAGCGTCAAATTCCAAGGTTCAATGGGCTCTTTGAAGGGCGGTTTTATATCCATGACTCCTTTCAAAAAGGTTTTACAAAGACTGAGATATTAGAGGAATCTTGGAAACCATTATGGAGGTTGGAGATCGCTGCTAAATTGATCCTGATCGGATAAGCTGAAGCTCCTGAATGGAGTAAGGTTGTCAAATACTCCAACACTGAACTAATGGGAGCTAGAAAGGGGTCCAGTCCTTTCTCTCAATACCAAAAAACAAATCTGTTCCATTTGCTATGATAAATTTTCCTGGTGGACGGTTTATGGGAAGCCAGAAGTATTTTTCCTGTGGGGAAGAAAGGTTATTTTGCATGGCAATTACCCGAAGTGGAGGTATCAAGCTGTCAGTTTGAGGTTCAATAGGTTTGGATGGATCAGCCCCTGTGGGTGTGACAGTAACCCTGGAGCTGAATCCAGAGTCCACAGGCAGTGAGAACCAGGTGGGGCCAGAGGAAGGGAAACCAGACTTGTCAGGGCCACTAGGATGCAATGAGGATTACTTTGCTTCTAAACCAAAGAGCATTTTTTAGAAATTGTGAGATCAGGGGAAAGGGATGGAAGGCATAAAGCAGTTCCAGGGGCCAACTGTGTACTACAGCATCCCTCGGGGACTCCCAATGAGGGGGGGATTAGGGCAAAGTAGCTGCTGAATTTGTGGTTGGTGGGGGACGCGAATAGATCGCAGCAAGGGTGACCCCAGTGATGGAAAAACTCTGGTCGCTACTTTGGGATTGAGAGACGACTTGTGAAGCAGGAGGATGCATCTGCTCAGTTTATCCGCTATCACAATGGAGCTCCTGGGAATGTGCGTTGCTACCAGAAACCGGTTGGAGGCTATCGCCCATTGCCATACTCTCATGGCTTCCCAACACGAAGGGTAGGAGTTGATATACCAGACGACTGACATGGTGTCTGACAATAGCAATTGTCTCTGACAGGAGGGCAGCTTGGATTGCTTGCAATGCCAGAAGCACCACCCTCAGTTCTAAGATGCTGATATGCAAGTTGACCTCTAAGGGGGACCAGGCGCCTTGGACTGTCTTTCCCTGAAAATGCCCCCCCCCCCCAATCAGGGATGCATCCATGGTCGCTACTGCATTGGGCTAAGAGGGTGAGAAGAGCTGACTCCATAGTTTTATTTCTGGCTTCATCCTCCAATACAGATCCTGCTTGCAGTGGTTAGTTATGCGGATTGGATGGGACATAGGATGTGACACTAGGATCCACTGTAGTAATCTCATATGGTGTCTTACTAGGGGAACTATAGTAAATGTTGCTGCCACTGATCCTAGCAGTTGAAGGACTAAACAAGCTGGACTTTGTCCCGAGACAGTATCACTCAGAGTTGAGATCTTAGTTTGTAAAGCCTGTGATGAGGAAGAATGACAAAGCAAGTCCTTGTGTTAATGCTGCTGCTATAAATTCCAGGCTTTGAGTAGGTACTAGTTTTGACTTCTCTCGTTTACTGATATTCCTAAGAGCCATGCTAGCTGTAGGGTGTGTAGTGCAAGACAAGAAGCAGTAGATGCTTGGTGTGGGCGGTAAGGAGCCAATAGTCTAGATATGGAAATACCCAAAATCCTTGCGGTCTCAAGTGAGCTGTTACTACTGCCATGCATTTGGTGAACATTCTGGGAGCTGTGGAGACCAAAGGGCAGCACTCAAAACTGGTAATGATTGGTTCCCAGCCAGAAGCAGAGATATCCTCTGGACAGTTTGTCCATTTTTATATGGTAATATGCATACTGTAGATCTATCGAGCACATCCAGTCCTCTTTTTCCAGAAATGGAAGGATAGACTGATCCATGACCATCTGGAATCTGGTCTGTTTGACAAACTTGTTTAGGATGCTGACGTCCAAAACTGGCCTCCAGTTCCCTGTCTTCTTTGGCACAAAAAAAGAACCTTGAGTAGAATCCAGATTCTATCTGTTCTGGTAGGATTGCTTGGATGACACTTTTTCGAGCAGCTTTTGAATTTCTTGTGCTGCTATGTCCCGCTGACTGGGTGGAACATCGGGGATTCATCTTTGCGGTCTTGGGTAAAGATCGAAGGGGATGTGATAACCACTGGTAATTACCGTCTGCACGCAGGAATCTGATATTATTGAGTGCCAGGCTAAGACAGAATCATCCCCCCGACCGCTTCCAGAAGCAAGCAATCGGGACGCTCTTCAGGAGTGCTGGTAGGGCTGCCCAGAAAAGGAATCTATGGACCCCTGGTTACATGGATCCCCTTTGCCACTGGGGGGGGGGTGTCTTCCTGGGGAGTTCCCCCTCTTCCCCAAAATCTCACCACATGCGTCACGGAATGGTCCTTGGGATTTCCTGAGCCACATCTTTCCACTTCTCTGATTCCTAGTACAGGATCATTGGGGAGTGGAAAAACGTATGCCCACAACAGACAGGGTCTTTCTGTCCTTCTCACACCTGGTTAGTGTGTCTAACATTTGGTCTGAAAAGAGAGGAAACATCAACGACAGCATTGATGAAGGAAGACTTAAAAGGGTCCACAAAGTCGCACAAGCACATCCTGGCGTGACGTCTCATGACAATGCCTGTACCCACTGCTCTGGTAGTCTCTTCGGTTGTATGAGCAATCAAACACATGGACGAGTTGGATATGGATTCCAGGGTGGCAAGGTGTGAAGCAACTTTGTCACTTACCTCATCACACACTGCTCCTGCTAACGTCCCTGAGAGTTCTGTGAGCAGGTCGCTTTGGAGACGGGTAAAATGTGCCAAGTAATTCAACAACCATATGGCAAAGGTCGATGAAGCATACACCCACTTCCCCAGTCTGTCCATTGTCCGAGATTCCCTGTTTGAAGGATGGACAGTAGGACACTCCTCTGAGTTCCTTCTTGGTGGCCGCCATCACCACCATAGCATCTCATGCCAAGCCTTTGGACCAATGGGGCTGATCTTCTGGAGAGGATAGTATTTTGTTCGGTCTCTGGGGAATTGGTTCAATGGTATCGGGGGCCTTTCAAGCATGCTGCACGATTTGCTTGACCAAGTCATCTGCAGGTGGGGTCATCAAGGAAGTAGAGGGTCGGGCATGGAAAGCCTGCAAGAATACAGATTCCGCCAAGGAAGGGTTGGTGGACTTCCAGTCACCCCTCTGTTTCAAGATCTCAAGTATGTCTCCAAAGGAGACATCCTCAGGAGGTGACCGTGAGGACCCTTCCCACTCATCATAATCTGCATCTTCGGTGAGAGATTCTTCCAGAGAATCAGTGTGCTTCCTCTTGCACGATCTCTTATGGGATGGCTCTTCAGGGGGAAGGTCTGAAGACAGGGAGCCCTGCAGTAGGGTATCTTGCTGCTCCCATGCCAATGTCCCAGGGTAGTGGACTGTAGCAGCTGCAAACCAGAGGGCATGTATACATGGCATTCTGGCACTGAGGGAGCAAACTGTGAGCTTGCTGAGGCAAGTGCCCTTTCCATAACCTGAAAGGCAGGCCCACCTGAAGAGGGATGAGAGCCCGGAACAGAGAAAGACAACCTCAGAACCAGGGTCATGCCCCGCTTTCGACAAGCCCACCTCCAGGGAAGGAGCCGTGAGGGGACTCAGAGCTGTCAAACTAACCGGAACTGTAGACAGTGCCATACTAGGGATAACGGTGCCAACAGACCAGTCACAGTCTCAAGGGTGGGTTGGCTTCGACTGAGTCATGGTCCACAGTGTAGGCTCCAGAACCAAAGTAAGATCTACCAATGGAACCTAAGAGGTTGGCACCAGGGTAGGTGTCGGCATCAAGGGCTCCAAGACCTGCGGGGAGGTTCAAGGAGTAATACAGGTTGGAGTCTGTGGAGAAAAGTCTTCGGCTCCAGGTGGGAGGTAGGTCCTAGATGGAGTGGGGATGCCTCTGGCTACTACGAGCTGATCCACAAGTCTCACTACATCGAGCTCCGAAAGACTCCTGGTGGAACGGGTTGACACCCCTGATGGGGATTCAGGTTGATCAAGGAATGGGCTTAGTTGTCATCCCACAAAGGAGTAAAGGGACAGAGAATATTGGTTCCTGGCCAGTGTCTTGACTTTTGGAACCATGGTAGGGAGATCAGAAGGTTGTGATGGTAGGGGGGAAGTGACCAGTTTTAAGGGAGTAGCTATTGCTGGTGCTGACAGGGTCTGTGATACTGTGGAAGGTGTTGGTACAATAGAAATAGAAGTTGTCAGCTCCGTAATCAAGGATGGCACCATGGATGGAGTTTAAGGCTTTGGTACAGAGGCAGGTGTCATAGTCATTTCGGTAAGTTTAGTTCTCAGTTCTGTATGAACCTGTGCCTTAGTAGTTTTTGGATCCTGGGACTGAGGAAACGATGGGACAGAGTGGTTCCTCTTCTTCGTTTCTTTTTTAGGAGGGTTGAGCCCTCAGCCTCAGATAAAGCCTCCAAAAAAGGGGGGTTTTTAAGAGACCCTTTAAGATCAATTTATTTTTGCGCTCGGTTAAGGTGCTGGCACTAAAGGTCTTACAGAGCTCTCACGGAAGTTGAACCATCAAATGTGGTACTTCTAGGCAACAGACGCAGGAGAGATGCCCATTGGAATTTGGCATCTTCCTGCCACACTTGGTCACACTGCTTAAAACCAGTAGTGCCCCTCTTGTCAGCCATGATCAGCAATACAAGTAAACAGTAGTTATACAAGAATAAACAAAATGAAATACTCTACTACGGGACTAGAGATACACCTGCACACGGATAAAAGAAAAGGAGTTTTTTTTTTCCAACAATGGTAATAGGAATATACCCCTAAAGGGTAAATGAAAGAAAGGAATTACCAACGATGGTATTTAAAATACCCCAAGGTAAAGAAAGGAGGGGCCTGTACCAACAATGGTATGAAGAAATAATACGGTAAAGGAAGAGAAAAAGGACAAAAAAATTCACTCACACAGAGGGAAACATATCTTTATCTATAAACGACTAAGATAAGGGGTAGGTCAAAGAGAAGTACATTGCTACATTGTCAAACAGAGAAAAAAACAGAACACTTAGCTCGATAGCTGGCCTGACGTGTCTTGAAACTCTATGTGGCAAACGAGATCTGAGGAAATTAGGAGAGGAGCACTATGGGTAACCTTAGCTCAAGAGTTTTTGGCTGGGGCGAGCTTGTTATATCGGTCGAGTCGGTTTCAAGGACGGAACCAAAACCCATCTGTCCATCATGAATGAATGAGGATTAACAACATCAGATCAGATATTTCTATACATATCTGATTGAAGGGTTAGATATACACTAGACAATGGCTTTAGCAGCTAGACTGAGATCTTCTGCAGGGTAGTTGTATGGGGCTAGAGTGGTTGGTTTTAGTTTAGTGAGATATCACTTTACTGTGTAAATGGGTACAGGCTGGAACAAGAAGTTGTTAGTTGCTGAGACTGAATAAGAGTTGTTCATAGTAAGTTGTGTGTGTGGCTGCATTGATGCAGGCAATGATGAAGTCAATTTCAGTGGGTAGGTTTCCCAAGTTTCAGAAGGTGACTGATGGTTGACCAGAACTTTTTAGGAATTTCACTGTATAGGTCCTGATGATTGGTAAAACACGTGACTTAAATTTTTGTTATATTTCACAGATAACAGGGTTGGGTATAGTTTGCATGAGTTTGGTTGGCTTGCCAGGTACTCTGTGCTTTATCTATGCAGCTCACTAGTTGCTCACTTAACAGCTTTAAGCCAAGAGATGGAATGAGATTTAAGTCTTTTCTTCCTGCACAGGGCTTATTTATTTAGGATGTTTGGAAAAGGAGATATTTTAATATGCTCAGATTGTAAAATTTGAGAGGAGTAAAGATATCTTAATCACATTTAGATGCATCCATGAAGTTAAATATGGAGGGTTTGGAGGAGTGTGTGTATGTGTGTGTGTGTGTGTGTGTGTGTGAAAGTTATATATTGAATGGTGGTCACAGAGTCTGGTAAAATTCCAAAACGGGGTTATGTTTTTAGGGTTCTGTTTTCTGGGTTGGTGGTTAAGATCCAGCAAAACGGTGTTTCTGTCTCATTGTTTTGTTGAACATAGAAGGGACATTGTTTAGTAGGACGTAGCTGTAAATCTGACAGCAGGAGTAAGAGGGGTTCTGGTTGGATGTGTAGGCTTAACAGTCGAAGAAAGTCCATTTTACATTAATGTTCCCGATGATGGTTTCATGAGATATATTAGCTGAAGCCAATGAAAGTGCAACTTCAACTGCAGATAGGTTGATTGCAAAGTTAAGAGAAATGCAGAGAGCTATGATGCAAAGTGTTTTATGCTGCTGATATGCAAGGTTGTTACAAGTGTTTCAGCACCAGAGAAGGAGGGAACTGCCTTGGAACAGAGACTTTGCTGCAAACTGTCTGAAAATATAACTGCCATGACACTTACTCTTTTAGGAAGTTGGTCAAGTCTAAGTAGTCTGGTGGTAGTATTTGTTCACTGGAAATGTTAGGTTTCAGTAAGGTTTCAGTTAGTATGAAGATAAGACAGCAATGAAGGAGAAAGAACAGCTGTGTAAACTGCACGTACCCATGACAGTAGATGTTTGAATTCCTTACTGCTACAGTAGCCTTTAGGCTATACAGGAAGCAACAAGTCAGCTTCAAAAAGCTCTGGCTCACTCCTCACCCCGACACATTCACTCAGACTGCTGATTGGCTAATCCCAAGAAGGTAAATCAGGAGTTCGATTGAAGTCTTCTGCAGGACTTTCTTATCCATACAAGGTCAGAACAGCCGAACAATCTTGTTTCAAACAAACACTGAACCCCCCCCCCCAATAAAAGTAGAAAAAAAACTTCTATACATCCCAGCTACAGCTATATACAGGAGTAGGGGGATGGAGTGTTGGTGCAGCTACTGCAGCAGTGAGGAATTCAAGCATCTACTATTATGGTAAATGTAATTTACCCAGCTGTACTATGTTCATCATTCCTACTGTGCAGTAGCTTATAGGATATACGAATTAAATACCAAAGCCTATCCAACCAGAAAGATATGGAGCTAGGATCCCCTGGAGAATTGTTCTAGTAAAGCTAAGCCTGAATCTCAAAAAGGAATCCAGTTTATAATGATTTGTAAAAGTATTATAGAGGACCATGTAGCTGCCCCTAGAATGCTTCTAGAGTCCACTCCTTTCCACAGTGCCAATGAAAAAGGCAAGGATCTAGTAGAATGTGTCCTGATACTGCCTGGAATAGTTTTGCCATGGAGGCAACAACAAAAGCAATAAATAAGGGTAACCACCTGGAAACTGTCTGCTTATTCACAGGATGTCCCATTTTTGCCATTGATAAGAGCTAAACAGCTGATCAGCTTTTCTAAAGGGCTAAGTTCTGTCAAGATAGTACCTGAGCTTATGGATCAGTGTGGTTTTATGGAAGGGAGGCAGACATTTGGCAATATTAACAGAACACTAATCATCCAGAGGGCAGCAGAATGTACGAACGTGCCACTTTTATTGGTGGGTCTTGATGCAGAGAAAGCATTTGACAGAGTAGACTGGGACTTCATGAGCAGGGCAATGGAAGCATTTGCTTTCCCTGATACAAGTATAAAAAGAAGTTATGTCTTACAACAACGTTCCATCTGTATTGTTGATCCCCGTTCAGTCATTACGTATGGGTATTGGTTCCGACCTCGGAACCAAGCCGGCCATTTTCCAAGCTTGCGTCAGCTTCAAACTCTCGAAATAAACTCTTCCCTACAATCCCCTCTCCCTGTTACCTCAGATTGAGTTGGCAAGTCAGACTACCTCTTGTCAAATAATCTAAAAGAACCGGATGGTGAGGTCCACTTGAAACCACAGGAGGGGGAAGGTGTATTGTTGATCCTCGTTCAGTCATTACGTATGGGTATTGGTTCTGACCTCGGAACCAAGCCGGCCATTTTCCAAGCTCGCGTCAGCTTCAAACTCTCGAAATAAACTCTTACGCACAATCCCCTCTCACTGTTACCTCAGATTGAGTTTGCAAGACAGACTACCTCTTGTCAAATAACCTAAAAGAACCGGATGGTGAGGTCCACTTGAAACCACAGGGGGGGAAGGAGGGAGGGTCGTAATGACTGAACAAGGATCAACAATACAGATGGAACGTTATGGTAAGACATAACTACTTTATCTGATATTGTTAATACTCGTTCATTCCTTACGCATGCGACAGAATCCCCAGCTACCTCTATTCCTGGGAGGCTCTCATGGAAGGATATTCCTGAGCACCACAGAACAGAAAGATGCTCTTCCCCTGGAGGTCAAATCCAATTTGTAATGACTGATGAAGGTATGAGGCGTAGCCCAAGTTGCAGCTGCACAGATGTCATGTAAAGAAGCTCTGGCATGGAAGGCAGCAGAAGTTGCCACCGACCTTGTTGAATGAGCTTTCATGGTGGTAGGCAACGATATATTGTGTTGTGTATAAATGAAGGTCACACAGTCCTTCAACCATCTAGCTAATGTGACCTTAGCAACAGCAGATCCTAATCTAAGTCCGGAAAAAGCCAAAAAATAACTGGTCAGATTTACGAAAGGACCTAGTCCTGTTTAAGTAAAAATGGATTTGCCTGTTGATATCTAGGGTATGTAGGCAATACTCTCCTCTGCTTGAATGATTGGGAAAGAAAACTGGCAATTCAATGGTTTGATTAATGGACATTTCAGAGATCACTTTTGGCAGAAATGATGGATTAGTTCTCAGAGACACTATCTTTATGAAAAAATCAAGTATGGACTCTTGATACATAAAGCTTGAAGCTCAGAAATACATCTGGCAGAAGTAATGGTGACCAAAAACAAGGTTTTCCATGACAAATGCTTGAAGTCGCAAGAAGAGGCTGGTTCGAAAGGTGGCATTGTCAGAGCTTGTAGAACTAATGATAAATCCCATGGTTGAATAGGTTCTCTAAAAGGAGGCCTCAGATGATTCACACCTTTTATGAAGGTCTTGCACAATTTGTGGGACATGAGAGGAATCTTGGACACCCTAATGAAAATTAGAAATTGCAGCCAAATGAACTCTAATGGTAGAGGCCGATAGACCCGATTGGAAAAGGTCGGCCAGATAGTCTAGTATTATCGACACTGGTGCTGAGAAGAGGTCTACTTGTTTATCTTTCAGCAAACAGGTAAATCTTTTCCACTTGCTCAGATAAGTTATTCTAGTGGAAGACTTGTGAGATGCAATGAGAATGTTGCATACTGGTAAAGATCGATCATTCTGCCTGGCAATCAAGGGAATTGGAGTAGCCAAGCCGTGAGCTTTAGGCTGTTCAAGTTGGGATGAATCAGGTTCTGTGGATGTGAGAAACTCTGGGGTTGGATGGAGAATCCATGATTGATCTAGTAGGTGAAGCCAAAGGAAGGGGAACCAAATCTGGTGCTATGAGGATTACCTTGCTCTTCAACCGACGGGCTTTCTTCAGAAACTGGGGAATGAAGGGAAAGGGTAAAGAAGACCCGAGGACCAATCGTGAACTAGAGCGTCCCTGGGTGACTGTCCTGGAGGGGGAATCAGGGTGAAGTAGTTCCTGCACTTGTAGTTGATCAGGGGTGCAAAGAGGTCACAGCAAGGATGGCCCCAGCGGTGGAAGATCTCTGCCACTATCAAGGGATTCGGGACCACTCATGAGGTTGAAGAATGCACCTGCTGAGTCTGTCTGCTATCACGTTTGAACTCCCGGGAGTGTGCGTTGCTATAAGAAAATGGTTGGTAGCCATCGCCCATTGCCATATCCTCATGGCCTCTCAACAATGGGGGTAAGATTTGGCTCCACCTTGCTTGTTGATGTACCAGACCACCGCCATGTTGTCTGACTGAATCGCAATTGTCCCAGACGGCAGCAGGGGATGGAATGCTTGCAATGCCAGAAGCACTGCCCTCAGCTCTAGAACATTTATATGCAGATGGGCCTCCAGTTTGGACCAAGTGCCTTGGACTGCCCTGTCCCTGACATATCCCCTCCCACCCCATCAGGGAGTTGTCCGTGGTCTCTGTGGCTTTGGGTTGCTGGGGGGAGAAGGGGCAAGACCATTGTGACAGACTGTGTGCCATCCAACAATTTAAGTCCTGTTTGTACCTGTGGGTTACTCGAATCATGGCTGAAAGAGGATGTTGAAAGGGATACCATTGGGTGAGCAGGAGCCATTGTAGAAGCCTCATGTGAAACCTGGCCAGGGGAACAATGGTGATGGAGGCTGCCATGGAACCCAACAGCTGTAGAACCAAATGAGCCGTGGATTTCTCCCTTGAAAGTATTGGAATCAGTTGTTGCTTTTATCCTTAGAATTCTGTGCTCTGGAATAGCAGCTCTGCAGTTCTTTGTGTCCAAGATAACCCCTATGAATTCTGTTGACTGAGATTGGATTTTTGCCAGTTTATGGTTATGCCTAGCCTTTTAGCAGCGAGGAGAGAGTATGCCAGGGCTTCTTCCAGTAGATGTCTGGTGGGGGTGGAAATGAGCCAGTCGTCTAGGTATGGAAATACCTGGAATCCTTGAAGTCGCAAGTGAGCTGCGACAACTGCCATGCACTTTGTTAACACTGTGGGGCTGTAGAGAGTCCAAAGGGCAGTACTCTGAACTGGTACTAACTGGCTCCCGCACGGAAGCGCAGAAATCTTCTTGATGACCTGTCCACTTTTATGCGGTAGTACGCATCTTGAAGATCTATCGAGCACATCCAATCGTCTTTTTCCAAAAGCGGGAGGGTAGACTGTATTGTGACCATCCGGAATTTTTGTACTCTCACAAACTTGTTCAATACACTGAGATCTAAAATTGGTCTCCAGTCCCCGGTTTTCTTTGGCACCAAATATAGTCTCGAGTAGAATCCGTATCCTATCTGGTCTGGAGGGACTATTTGGATGACTCTCTTTCTTAGCAGCTTTTCTATCTCTAGTGCTGCTTCTTCCTTTTGACTGGGTGGAACGTCGGGAAGGTTTTTTTTAAGGGAGAGGACAAAGATCGAAGGGGATATAACCCTGGTTATAATCCTTTGTACCCAAGAATCGGTGGTGATGGTTAGCCAGGCAAAAGGGTACAAGGAGAAAAGTCCCCCAACCACCTCCAGAGGAAAGGAGTTGGGCCACTCTTTAGGAGCACTGGTAGGATTGGCCAGGGAAAGAATGCCTGGAACCCTGGTTATGTAGACCCCCTCTGCCCCGAAAGTAGAGTCTCCCCTGCGTGTTTCCCCCTCTGCCTCTAGGGGAGAACTCGGCCTGTGTGTGTCACGGAAAGGACCCTGAGATTTCTTGAAACATATCTTCCCACTCTTTTGGTTTCAGGAGAAGGCACGTTGAGGGGAAAAAGAACAGACACCTACGGTAGAAAGAGTCTTACCATCCTGTTCACATCTGGCCAGTGTGCTTTTAACTTTGGGTCCAAACAACGAGGAGGCCTTATTGGGAGCGTTAAGAAAGGAAGCCTTAAAGGATTCTGCGCAATTGCACAAGCGCATCCAGGTGTGTCGTCTCAGACCGCAGCTGGACCCGCTGCTCTAGTTGCTCCTTCTGATGCTCGAGATATCAATCGCATAGATGAGTTAGATATTGATTCAATGGTGGCCAGCTGAGAGGCCACTTTGTCACGGACCTCATCAGGCACAGCACCAACCAAGGTTTCAAAGAGCTCAGAAATCAGATCCCTTTGAAGCCTGGTAAAGTGTGCCATATAATTCAGGTACCTGATAGTAAAGGTCACTGAAGCAAAGGTGCGCTTCCCTATCCTGTCCAGGGCCCGGGACACACTGTTAGGCAGATGGACAGTCTGGCTTTCTTCTTCTGCCAAATCCTTTTTTGTTGCGGCCGCCACCACCAAATCATCCACAGGAAGACCTTTGGACCAATGGAGATCCGAAGCAGGAGGGGACAAAATCTTATCTGGTCTCCGGGGAATAGCTTCGATGGTGGTAGGTGACTTCCAAGCACGCTGCACGATAAGCCGGACAAGTTCATCGGCAGGTGGAGTAACCCAGGAGGTAGGGGGCCGGGCGCGAAAAGCCTGCAGGAACACAGATTCTTCAGAGGTCGGATTAGAGGACTGCCAGTCACCTCTCTGTTTCAGGATTTCGAGGATATCACCAAAGGATACCGCAGAGAGTGACCGGGGGGATCCTTCCCCCTCATCGAAATCTGTCTTCAGTGAGGGACTCCTCTGTGGAGTCAATGTGCTTCCTCTTACACGAACTTGTCTGGTGGACCTCCTCAGCAGGAGAAGCTGGAGAAGCCAGTGGAAAAGGGGATTCCTGTGGGAATATGTCCTGAGGCCCTTGCACCCAGTGTCCGCTAGGTGCAACTTGTGAAACCAGTGTACCAGAGGGCGGCGGAGGTATAGACAGTCCAGTATCGCCAGCAGCAGTGAAAGCCTTCTCCATCAGTTGGAAGGCTGGTCCACCTGAAGAGAGTGCATGTCCAGAACAGGGGTCACCCGTCACGCAAGTGGCTCAGCCTGCCGACCCGGAGTCCCTGGATGGCTGTGGAGCAGTAAACTATTCGTGAAACAACTGACATCTATTCGTGAAACAACTGACATCCTGGGTGATAGCAAAACTATCCTGCCACGAAGGCAACTGCGGTTCCTTAGTGAGATCCATAAAGGGGACCGCAGAAGGGAAAGACTGTGTTATATCCATGGACTTCAAAGGCAATGAAGGAGGAGAATAAGAAGGGGTCTTTGGAGACGGGTGATCACCTCCCAAGGAAGGATAATTCCTGAGGGGTGGGATACCTCTGGCCAAGAGCATCTGATCCAAAAGACGCAACACATGTTCAGAAAGGCTTCTAGTGGACCTCACGGAGACTGAGGGAGAAACAGGCCTGTCCACAGAAGAGGCAAACTTGGTGCCCATCTCACCCGTCCGCACTGACAACAATGGTGCAGAGAGAGACTGGACTACGGGTGTCTGCACAGAAGAAGTCATCGGTGCCGAGGTCATGGTCTGCACAGACACAGGGATCGGTGCCCAAGTGGTTGTCGGTACCAAAGCCGGAACCGACAAAACTGGAGTCAACAATAAAGGTGTCGGTTCAGAGGAAGATCTCGGAGCTGACGTGGTCAAGGTCTGCGCCGTCTGAACAGTCGGTGCCAATACAGTGGTAACAGTCTGAACCGAGGAGCACCTCAGTGCCGATATAGTGAAGGCTGCAGGAGAAGACGGAGCCAAGATCACTAATGGAGCCGAAGGTCTAGGCACTGAAAGCAGTTGGGCTGAATGAGTGAGCTCCGGAGCTGAAACTTTAGCCTTTTTAGGTTTTGGTTGGTGGGAGCCCCCAGCCGGGGACAAAGGCAAAGATTTAGCTTTGGTAGGAACATCCAAGATCTTCTTATGGGCTCTAGGAGGGGTTGAGGCCTCTGAAAAGGGAGATTTAAGGAGTCCCTTCAGTAACAGCTTGTTTTTCCTTTCCAACAAGGTTCTATTTGAAAAGTTCTCACAAATAGAACAGGGCAGATCAACAGACAATTGGGACACCCCCAAACAATAAACGCACAAAGAGTGTGCATCAGAAGTAGGTAGTTTGTGTCCACAATCAGAACACCACTTAAACCCCGGACTACCTTTCTTATCTGTCATGACAGCAAATTAATTAATAGAAAAAGGTACCAGCAATGGTACAAAAAGAATACCTGAAGGTATGAGGAAAAAAAAAAGGAAGGATTACCAACAATGGTAAAGAGAGAATACCTCGTGGTAAAAGGGTAAAGAACAGAGCAGAAAAACCTGAAGAAAATATGTACGCTAGATGCGATAGGGTAAGAGACAATGAAATATAAACTTTTCTGACAGAAAAGTAATCTGAAAGACTATTAAACAACAAATAACTTTACTTAGCTCAAGAGAAGTAGCTTGACATGACCGAATGGCAATGCGGCACATGAAATCTGAGGTAACAGGGAGAGGGGAGTTGTGGGTAAGAGTTTAGCTCGAGAGTTTGAAGCTGACGCGAGCTTGGAAAATGGCCGGCTCAGTTCTGAGGTCGGAACAGATACCCATGGATAAGGAATGAACGAGGATGAACAATATCAGATGGTTGAATAGAAGAATATATGAGAAATTGGAGGCAGAAATTAAAGTGGGTGGGGTCTTCCCTGATATGTTTTGCTTGAGCAGAGGAACCAGGCAGGGTTGTCCGCTTTCCCATTTATTGTTTGCATTATATTTAGAACCACTGGCAAAGAAAATAAGGGACTCATAAATCCAAGGATATGATTGGTATGGTAGTTAGGAAAATGGCGCTATTTGCAGATGATATTTTTATACATGACAAAAAGTACAGTTTTGTACCTACCATAAATGTAGATGTCCGATAGGTATGCATCTGCAGTCATAACATATGGGTTGTCCTGCCTCAGGCAGCCCTTCGGTCGGCCGGATTCCAAAGTCTGGGTCTGGCCTCGGCTGATGTCGCACTTTCCCCGACATCAGAGCTTCTGTGGTATAAAGGCATCAGCCGATGCCATTTTCCTCAGTGTTTCTTGCCCCAGATGCCAAGTGCCCTCTAGGAAGGCTAAATTTGGATAAATGTTGAATGTTCCAAACAGTAGCAATATATATATATATATATATATATATATATATATATATACACACAAACAAACAAATACACCATAATAGATTCCCCCAGCTAGCTGAAAGAGGGGTAAGCACCCTAGGAATACCACAGAGGGGAAGGAGGGTGGGCAATCCTGACTGCAGATGCATACCTATCGGACATCTACATTTATGGTAGGTACAAAACTGTACTATGTCCTTCAAGGATGCATCTGCAGTCATAACATATGGGTAGAATACCATAGCCAAACTGGGGAGGAGGTACTAAGATAAGGATGGTGTAGTTAAGATCCCCTGTAAAACTGCAGTTGCAAAGCCTGCTCGGGATCTGGAGTATAAAGGTAGATTGTAATGCTTGGCAAATGTATGCACGGAGCTCCAAGTAGCAGCTTCTAAAATGTCCTTGGTAGCCACCCTCGTAGGAAAGCTGTAGTGGTGGCTGTGGCTCTTGTGGAATGCGGCCTGATATTTTCAGGAGCTGTCTTTCCATGAAAACAGTAGCAAACGCGAATGCAATTTCCTATCCATTTTGAAATTGTCTGTTTGGAAATTGCTTTTCCTTGCACCCCAGTTGCATATGCTACAAAAAGTTGGTCAGTCTTTCTGCTGGTTTTAGTTCTGTCCAGATAGTAGCGTAGTTGTCTGTGTACATCCAAGGTGTGCAAAAGTTTTTCTCCTTTGTTCTGTGGGTTAGGGAAGAACGTAGGCAAATGAATAGCTTGGTTCAAGGATACCCTGGATACCACCTTTGGCATGAAAGTAGGATTGGTTCTCAGAGACACTCTATCCTATTGAAAAATAAGGAAAGGCTGCACTGCCATTAATGCCTGTAACTCAGATACTCTTCTTGCTGAAGTGATTGCCAGAAGGAAAGCAGTTTTCCAAGATAAAAACTGTAAGTCTGCTGATGCTGCTGATTCAAAAGGAGGTAGTGTCAATTTTTCCAGCACAAAATTGAGATCCCATGCAGGCAGAGGGGGTTCTCCTTGGAGGTTTAACATTTTTGATCCCTCTCAAAAATTGTCTGATAAGAGGGTGAGGGAAGATAGGAGGATCCATATTGTATTCTGCTGAAATTGCTGAAGCATGAATCTTAATGGAAGAGTAGGACAGGCCATTGTGGAACAATTCTGCTAAGTATTCTAGGATGTGTGCTAGGTTTGCCACTGTGACATCTGTACCCTTTGACGTGTTCCAAATGAGGAATCTCTTCCATTTAGCTGAGTATGTCTTCCTTGTGGAGGGTCTGCGAGCCTCCAGGATAATGTCCTTGACCCTCTGAGATAAGACAGTTTGGTTAGGTTTTAAGCAATTTTCCAGGCAGTTAGCTGCAGTGTTTTCAAATTTGGATGCAGGGTCTTGAAATTGTTCTGCGTTAGAAGAAGAGGCCATAGGGGTAGAGGCCATGAGTTCGCCTGAGACATGCTTCTCAGTAGCAGATACCAGTGCTGTCTTGGCCAGTCCGGAGCTATTAGTATCACCTTTGGCTGTTCCTCCCTGATCTTCAGTAGAACCTTGTACATCAATGGGAGAGGTGGAAATGCATACACTGTTAGGGAATTCCAGCTGAGAGAGAGAGAGTCCACCCTCCAGGCTTGTGGGTGGTATGTCCTTGAGCAGAATTTTTTCAGTTGGTGGTTGAGTGGGGAGGTGAACAGGTCTATCTCTGGCATTCCCCATTTCTTTGTTATGAGTTTGAAGATGTCTGGATGCAGCATCCATTCGTGAGCATCCGTGGTAGTTCTGCTTAAGCTGTCTGCTAGTGAATTTTCTTTTCCTGGTACGAATTTGGCCTGCAGCTGGATATTGAGATTCAGGCCTAGGTTCCACAGATCCATTGCCATCCGGCATAGAGGGTAGGAATGCGTGCCTCCCTGTTTATGTACCACATGACCGTGGTGTTGTCTGTCCTTATCAGCAGATGTCCTTGCTGGAGGAATGATTTGAATGCCTCGATTGCATGCTTCACTGCCAGCATCTCCTTTTGGTTTATGTGCAAGTTTAGCTGGCCTTGAGACCATAGGCCTTGGATACATTTGTCCTCCATGTGTGCTCCCCATCCTAGGTCTGAGGCGTCCGTGGTGATGGTTTGCCTTGGTTTTGGTTTGTTGAAAGGCAACCCTCTGTTGGACTGGCAGGCCTGAGCCCACCACAAGAATTCCTTTTGAAGGCATGGAATGATTGGCATCATGGTTTCTAGACTGTGCCTGTGTTGAGACCATACATTCCTTGGGTACCATTGTAATTTCCTCATATGCAGCCTGGCATGCGGGATCAAAATTATGCAGGATGCCATGTAACCCAGGGCCTGCAGGACTTTCCTTGCAGTAAGCTGAGCTTGTCTTGTCAAAGTCATGAAGTAATCTGGAAGTTGTTTTTGTTTTTCTTCTGTGAGAAAAGCCATCTGAGTTATTGTGTCCAGATCCGCACCCAAAAAGGTTATCCTTTGGGATGGCATTAGTCTTGACTTTTGGATGTTGACTGTGTATCCCAAGGCCTGTAACAGGTGTATGACATAGGCCAAATCCTTTATCAATTTTGTCTTGTTGTCCGCTTGTATTAGGCAGTCGTCCAGGTATGGGTAGATTTGAATTCCCTGAAGCCTGCAATGTGCAATTACTGATGCCAGGCATTTCATGAATACTCTGGGCGCAGTAGATAAGCCAAAGGGTAATGCTGAGAATTGATAATGCTCTGATCCTGCAAGAAATCTGAGGTGTCTTCTGCAATCTGGTCGGATAGGGACGTGCAGGTATGCCTCCTTGAGATCTAGAGTCACCAGCCAAGACTCCTTGCCCAACATGGGAAGAAGTTGCTGTAGGGTCAGCATTTTGAATTTTGGCACAATGAGATATGTGTTCAGTGCGGACAAGTCGAGAATAGGCCTCCACTGGTTTTCTTTTCTTGGTACAAGGAATAGTCTGGAGTAAAATCCTTGGCCTTGTTCCATAGATGGTACCCTTTCTATCACTTTCATCTGAAGTAAATTGTTGATTTGTCTTAAAGCCTCTGGCTTCTGGCTGAAATCTCTGGATCTGACCGACCGGCACTTGCGAACAGCTTCTGCTTCGGGCACCGCGCGGCAAGAAAGACTGAGGAAAATGGCGTCGGCTGATGCCTTTATACCCCAGAAGCTCTGACGTCGGGGAAAGTGCGACATCAGCCGAGGCCAGAACCAGACTTTGGAATCCGAAGGGCTGCCTGAGGCAGGACAACCCATATGTTATGACTGCAGATGCATCCTTGAAGGACATCCAGAAAGGGACATTACAGTGTTGTGGAAAATTTTAAGACAGTTTCAAATTTTCTCGGGATATGAAATTAATGAAGCTAAAACAAAGGCAATAGTGGTAAATTATGTACCCATACATGAATTGGTCCAACAATATCCATATTTATGGGGACATGATAAAATGAAGTATTTAGGAGTGTGGATTAGAAATGACTCTGTGGTGGCAGCTAAGGATATGTGGGAAGAGACTAAACAGAATATAATACAAAAATTGAGAAACTGGCAGTTTTGTTATATGGATACTAAGATACAAGCCATTAGAATATTTTTAGTCCCTAGACTTGTACACAATAATCAGGCATACTTTTATCAACCAGAGACGTTCTGGATAGCAATTAAAAGAGTTGATGGATTTTACCTTGGAAGGGAAGACAGCAAGTGTCAAATGGGATAAGATGATTCTACCAACAGAGCAAGGTAGACTAGGATTACCTAATTTGAGGGGGTATTTTAGAGCAACACAGTTAAGACCCTTATACAAAGCACAAGCAGACAACTATAATTCAAAGTGTTAAGGAATGATGCTGACAAGGAGGAAGATCAAGAAAGGAGGAGAGACTGGGATTTTGGAGGCAGACTCTTAAGGGGAACAACCAAGATCATACAGAGTATTATATTCATAGAAAAACAGGGAGTACTCTAAGAACCAAACCAGCACGAGAATGGAGAAGAGAGTTTGCCGATAGGGTTGACTGTGGTCAGGGATACAAATAACAGGCAAGGGGGGCTGGAATTTATTGGAGAAAACTGGCAAAGGAACCAAGGTATTGGGAGCAAATAACCAGAAAGCGAAAGGTAATAGAATGGGAAGAGGCCAAGAATTTTTTTGGACTGGGGGTAAGAGATTGCCTTCCCTATCAACGATTGACTGCGTACAGTCAAAGAGAAAGAAATATGGTGCTCCTAAATGAAAGACCAGCAATGGTAGAGTTTTTAATAGAATCTTGAACAGAAGCTGCCATAAAAAAAGGAATAATTAGTAAAGCATATAAAATAGTGCATGATAATTGTAAGAATCAATCAGAGGAGCTTAGAAAGGATTGGGAAGAGAGATTGGATAAACAATTCACAAAGACAATGGGGGATATATGCACATGTCCTAAATATACAATAAAGTCTAGAAGATTTAGGATCTTTGCCTGGAAGTGTTTACACAGGTATTTTTTATACAAGCAAACTAAAGAATTTTTCCTCAGGTGGACAGCAAATGTTGGAGGTGTGACGGGCAAGAAAGAGGTGGCTGGGAAGATATTTTTTTGGCAGTGTGATGAGCTGGCAGACTTTTGGGATTCCCTGCAGGCTGCTCTGTCGGAGATGCTGGGCAAGTGGATTGGACTGACTAGGGAGATGATTTTTTTTTTGAGTTATGCTACAGAATCGGAATTGCCTAGACAGAGTAAAGCTTTGCCGAGTCTAATTATAGTGGCTGCCAAAAAAGCAATTACTAGAAAATGGAAATCAAAACTTTACTAGAAGCAGTGAATATAGTGAGAGATAAAACACAATCCAAAAAGAAGCGTGAAACTCCAAAGGCAATAAAATGAAAGCAGAAACTCAAAAATTAGAGTATGTTCATAAAAACAAGCAAATTATTTATTCCAACGAGTAAGCTTGCCAAAGGCTTCTTCAGACTCTTATTACAAAACAAAAACCATAAACATCACTTTTAAAACCATCCAAAGCTTGTGATAGGTCCACTTTGGTCACATGTTTACTTCATTTAAAAATACAGGAACCAGTTTATCTAAAGTCCGTGAATGTTATCCTGTTAAACTGACTAAAATGCTAGTATACTCAGGATATAAACTGGATAGTCCATAATGTACATACACAAAAAAACATCCGTGCCCAACCACAAACTGTGATACATTGAACAATAAAATATGTCTCTGAGCATTTTCGTATTTACTAAGATCTCATGATACCCAGAGCAATCTCGTATAAAAAGGTATTTCCAGTTAAAAAGTATATGTCAAAAAAGCACACATCATACTTGCTCAGCGTTTCCTAAACAGCCTGTGGTGCATAGAACAATAAAATGTAACTTTGAGCATTTCCGTATTTACTAGAAACTCATGATATCCAAGTAATCTCGTAAGATAGGTTTTTAGAAATAAAAGACCACATGTAGAGGACATTAGAAAGCTCGCTTCATACTAGCTAAACTATTTCTGTATACTTCAAATGTCAAAAAACAAATTTATGACATTACATTATCTCTGTGTTAATTAAAAAAATCAATCAAACTCACAGCACAAAGGGGCACTCCTTGCGCGTGTTCACCTGACTGAATCTTGAATGCAAAACAAAATAAAACGGAGCTGTACGTACTTACGTACCAATGCGTTCGTTAAAATATATGCAATCTCTCTATTTTTTAAAAAGCCGAGTGGACTTGGAGTAGGCAGAGACAGGTGACCGAACAGAACAATAGCTGTCCGCTCGTTCCTGCCATGGTCCCCTCAGTCAGCATTCACAAACAAAGACAGACAAAATGCGGGATAAACCCGTAACATGCAAATCTGTGAATGAAAGACGGCTCCAACACAATACGTAGCAACGAACCATCCGCACACAAAAAGTGCAGAATCCTAATAGTTGACATGACTCTCATACAATCCCGTAAGGGTAGGAATATGCACCACTGACCAGTGTATCCATAAATGCATAGTATGTGTTTAACTACTTGCATTTTACATTCTTTATATCCCTAATAACAAATTTAAATATGAACCTCATATAAATGTCTCACCCTTGTACGGTGTATGATAAAGTAGAATGTTCAGAGAAAGAAATTAGATGCTATTTCTAAATTACTTATAAAAGTATCCCAAAGTGGCACCCGCAGGTGTCTTACAAATGTCCTTTAGTAAAATAAACAAGACATAATACCTTTAAATAACAAATGAAATCATGTAGAGACTCATTTTTTGTAAATAACAACAATATGTCTAAGCTTATAAAAATTAGTTGTCTACATCATAGTCATAAAGTGTTAGGCAATATGTTCCTGAATAATGTATAATTTTGAAGCAATTAGTGGGAAATCTCTTCATCTACGTAACCTTCTACTTTTCAGAAATGGCTTTAGTTGTACTTTGTCATTAAGGCCTGGTGGTCTATCGATAAACTGGTTCCTGTATTTTTAAATGAAGTAAACATGTGACCAAAGTGGACCTATCACAAGCTTTGGATGGTTTTAAAAGTGATGTTTATGGTTTTTGTTTTGTAATAAGAGTCTGAAGAAGCCTTTGGCGAAAGCGCTTACTCGTTGGAATAAATAATTTGCTTGTTTTTATGAACATACTCTAATTTTTGAGTTTCTGCTTTCATTTTATTGCCTTTGGAGTTTCACGCTTCTTTTTGGATTGTGTTTTACTTCTATGTTTTAGCGTGAGCTCCTATCTCGACTAACAGCAGCTCTGCATTTGGATTTGTGTATTTACTTCTTATTTTTGTCAGCGCTGCAGGAGGTGAGGATGGCGAATGAAAGTAGTGTGAACATTGAATTGCCTTACGTACCGAGAGTGTTAGAACTTACTTCAAGTGTCCTGGACAGGTTTAAGACATGTGTCTCTGGGAGTACAAATCTACTCATGGACTTTAATCCAGTCGTAGATGGAGGGACTGATATTCAGTTTGGTGTGAGTAACCTGGATATTTCCAAAGACTTACATGACTTAGAGACTGTTTTTACTAAATTAATCAAACTACAAGTTCAGAGACATTATTTTGAAGTCTGTTTAAATAAGCGAATCATACCTCGTGGGCTACGGGTACTGAAGATGCCCACATCTGGTACTTCATTGCCAGATCTCCTATATCGTTGGCAGCAGCTCAACCTTGAGCTGAGCTTCAGCTATATGAAACTCTTAATTGAGTTTCATCTGCCTGAGGAAGAGAGACTGAGACTGACTGTTAACAATTTGTTTAAAGATTTCGAATGTAAATATGTTGATAACGAAGTATGTATGGGTAGACTAAGAAAAGTTATAGAGGATGTACTGTTTTTAGAAAAACGGATGTTAGACCAGAAAAAAGTGAAAATTACCAGGGATTTACGAGATTTTAGAAATAATAATGTTTTCACTTGGCCCAGGGACATGGCACCAAATTCACATTTCAATTCTGACTTAAACGCACCCCAGAGGCCACCAGGTATAACAGGCAAAAGTTTCGGGAGTGCCACCTTAACCACACCTGTTAATAAACCTGATAGATACCCACACATTAATAACACAGAAAGTAGATTGTCCAACAAACCGACCTCAGACAACAAGCAGAGTGATGGTTCTGATGTTTTAAATACTAGTAGTGGCATAGGGCCTGACCCACAGTTGACAGGATCTAACAACATAGAGACAGAGACTTGCAGCCCCCCCCCAGACACAAAGCAATGGGAGAGAGAATCAAATTGATTTAGGAGAGAGTTTGACAGGCTGCATTACTGACGTGCAGAGATCTGGTGCAGCAGTAGCAGTAGTTAGACCAAAATCAAATAGTGCCATTTTTAATTCGAACAGATTTCCGGCCCCCCTCCCCATAGCCCAAAATCATTTTTTGGACAAAAGAAGGTCGACAAGCAGGGGGAGACAGAAGAGGAAAGGCTCAGTAGACGAACAGGAGCAACCAGGCCCCACAATCAAGAAAATGTGGGGGAGACAAAATCGTTAATCATGAATTTATCTGGAAGGGTACTGAATGAATATGAAAAGCAGGTCTTAGGTAAAGGTTTGGGTTTTATTCCTACAAAACGCAATGATTTAGTAGATACTATTATAGAAACAAAAATGTATATTCGGAACTTACAATTAAGATTGGACTTTGGTCAATTTGATAGTAGCCTAGTTATGAATAAACACCGTCCAAACAGTACATATGTCCCTCAACTGCACCCAACTATAGAGGTATTTGGGAATGTAGTGGAAGATGAAATATATAGAAGCTATCAAGAGAATAAACCTTCTAAACATGGACGTAACTTAAACTATAAACAAAGGCAAGCTTTGAATTCACTGAGAGATGACAGCTCCATTGTAATAAGACCAGCAGATAAAGGTGGACCGGTTGTCATCATGGATTACACATACTATGCCAACAAAATGTTCCAGATGCTTGAAGATACAACTACATATACGAAATTAACTAAGGATAACTTGAATGATATGGTTTTCAGTGTCTACAATACCCTAGATGACCTAGTGCTATCGCAGGACATAACACAAGAGCTTTACGGATACCTAAAGGTGAATAATCCCACTATACCGATTATACAGAGACTCCCTAAAGTCCATAAGAACAGCAGAGACCCGCCGTTCAGACCTATTGTTGCAGGTCAAGGGTGGGTAACCGAACCCTTATCCATCTACCTGGAAAGTGTACTTAGACCGCTAGTCAATGGTAATAAGAAGATCTTGAAAGATAGTAAACAATTTCTTTTAGACTTATATTCCCAAACTCAATCATTGGATGATAAGCAGCACTATTTCTTTGCGACACTTGATGTGATTAGCCTGTTTACAGTGATCCCTAATGACACAGGAATAAGACTGATTACTGAATATTTGAAAGCACATTCAGACTTCACGGATAAAAAGGTCGACCTTGTTGCTTTGTTACTAGAGACTATATTAACCAATAATGTCTTTGCATTTGAAGAAGTCATTTATTTACAGAAGGATGGCGTGGCTATGGGCACATCTTGTGCAAATAGCTACGCCAACCTAGTTATGGCTAGATGGGAAGATATTTATCTTTTTGATAATCCATCCTTTATAGAACACGCTGCAATGTACTGCCGTTTTGTGGATGACCTCTTTTTTATATGGCTCGGGGATGACTCCTCCTTATTAAGCTTTGTTTCCTATTTGGACAACACCACGGACTTCTTAAAATTCACTGCGAACTTTTCAGTTAGCAGTCTTCCGTTTTTGGATGTGGAAGTATTTAGAATGACCAATGGTATGATCAACACAACAATTTATAGGAAAGAGTGCCAAAGAAATAACATATTACATAGACAAAGTATGCATCCTGGGCATGTATTTCATAACGTCCTTAAAGGACAATTTATGAGAGTATCCAGATTGAATCCACAACAAGAAAATTATGTAGCAGGAATAGAGGACATGAAGGGGAGATTTTTAGAAAGAGGTTATAAGGAAAAAGAAATTTTAGATACTATTAACACAGTGGAGACTCTAAGAACAAGTACTGCGAAACCATACTTTATGGCACAAGAAGTAACGACAAATAGTTCGAGTTCCCCTAGAAATGAGGTCAGAGCTAACCTCACTTTTAGTAAAATGAACTTGCAAGTGAAAAGTTCTATGAAGAGACATTGGGGTATTTTGAATTCAGATAAAGATGTCAGTGAGGTAGTTGGCCCCACACCTTACATAGCTTATAAAAACCTTCCTAATCTAAAGAGCATCCTATGTAGACCAAGACATCGACCAGTTAACAGGTTGACAGTTAATAGAAACACTGTACCCTGCGGTCACTGCAATCAATGTACTTATATTAATAAAGAAACTAGTTTTGAACACCCTACCACAGGACATACATATAATTTTAACACAAATACCAACTGTGAAAGTAAAAATGTAATATACATGGCGACCTGTTTAGGATGTAGTAGTTACTACATAGGGAAAACAAATAGATCATTTAAGGAGAGGATTAGGGAACACACGTACCACCTTAGAGTAGGCACTGAAACCAATGCCTTGGCTAGACATAAAAGATTAACCGGCACTAGTCATAACTTTAAATTTTGTGTTATTCAATGTGTTTTTGAAGGATTTAGAGGTGGGGACTTAATTAACCGAACGTTAGAACAAGAAACAAGATGGATCATAAGATTAAGGTCCGATAGACCACCAGGCCTTAATGACAAAGTACAACTAAAGCCATTTCTGAAAAGTAGAAGGTTACGTAGATGAAGAGATTTCCCACTAATTGCTTCAAAATTATACATTATTCAGGAACATATTGCCTAACACTTTATGACTATGATGTAGACAACTAATTTTTATAAGCTTAGACATATTGTTGTTATTTACAAAAATGAGTCTCTACATGATTTCATTTGTTATTTAAAGGTATTATGTCTTGTTTATTTTACTAAAGGACATTTGTAAGACACCTGCGGGTGCCACTTTGGGATACTTTTACAAGTAATTTAGAAATAGCATCTAATTTCTTTCTCTGCACATTCTATTTTATCACACACCGTACAAGGGAGAGACTTTTATATGATGTTCATATTTAAATTTGTTATTAGGGATATAAAGAATGTAAAATGCAAGTAGTTAAACACATACTATGCATTCATGGTTGCACTGGTTAGTGGTGCATATTCCTACCCTTGCGGGATTGTATGAGAGTCATGTCAACTATTAGGATACTGCACTTTTTGTGTGCGGATGGTTCGTTGCTCTGTATTGTGTTGGAGCAGTCTTTCATTCACAGGTTTGCATGTTACGGGTTCATCCCGCATTTTGTCTGTCTTTGTTTGTGAATGCTGACTGAGGGGACCATGGCAGGAACGAGCGGACAGCTATTGTTCTGTTCGGTCACCTGTCTCTGCCTACTCCAAGTCCACTCGGCTTTTAAAAAATAGAGAGGTTATATATATTTTAACGAACGCATCGGTACGTATGTACGTACAGCTCCGTTTTATTCTGTTTTGCGTTCAGGACTCAGTCAGGTGAACAGGCGCAAGGAGTGCCTCTTTGTACAGTGAGTTTGATTGATTTTTTTAATTAACACAGAGATAATGTAATGTCATAAATTTGTTTTTTGACATTTGAAGTATACAGAAATAGTTTAGCTAGTATGAAGCGAGCTTTCTAATGTCCTCTACATGTGGTCTTTTATTTCTAAAAACCTATCTTACGAGATTACTTGGATATCATGAGTTTCTAGTAAATACGGAAATGCTCAAAGTTACATTTTATTGTTCTATGCACCACAGGCTGTTTAGGAAACGCTGAGCAAGTATGATGTGTGCTTTTTTGACATATACTTTTTAACTGGAAATACCTTTTTATACGAGATTGCTCTGGGTATCATGAGATCTTAGTAAATACGAAAATGCTCAGAGACATATTTTATTGTTCAATGTATCACAGTTTGTGGTTGGGCACGGATGTTTTTTTGTGTATGTACATTATGGACTATCCAGTTTATATCCTGAGTATACTAGCATTTTAGTCAGTTTAACAGGATAACATTCACGGACTTTAGATAAACTGGTTCCTGTATTTTTAAATGAAGTAAACATGTGACCAAAGTGGACCTATCACAAGCTTTGGATGGTTTTAAAAGTGATGTTTATGGTTTTTGTTTTGTAATAAGAGTCTGAAGAAGCCTTTGGCGAAAGCGCTTACTCGTTGGAATAAATAATTTGCTTGTTTTTATGAACATACTCTAATTTTTGAGTTTCTGCTTTCATTTTATTGCCTTTGGAGTTTCACGCTTCTTTTTGGATTGTGTTTTACTTCTATGTTTTAGCGTGAGCTCCTATCTCGACTAACAGCAGCTCTGCATTTGGATTTGTGTATAGTGAGAGATAAAACAACTTAAAGTGGGATCCTTAGAAAAGGGAAGGACCAAACTACATAGGAAAAAAACAGGAACTGTTGGAAGAATATATGCAGACCAGGAACGAGGTTTAAGAGGCAGGATTTGAATGAGCTATATAATGCTCAACTGACAATGACTGGCATAGGTGATGCATAATGTTTACAACTACAGTTGTTTCAATGGTGTATGTGATGTAAACTATTTACAACTAAAGTGATATCATTTTATGTTTTTCATTTATATAAATGTAAGATTGCCTTTGTCATATGTGTAAATTTAATAAATATGTCTGAAAAAAAAAAGATAGTACCTGAGCTGCCAGTGCATGTCCAGAGTATGCAGAATCCTTTCTGTTTTTTTGGTTCTGGGTAGAAAATAGGGAGACTGATGGCTTGATTCAAAGTAAACTCTGAAGCCACTTTGCAAAGGAATGAAGAGTTTGTTATTGAACAGACTCCACTTGCGTGCAAATTCAGACAGGGCTCATCCATCATGAGAGCCTGCAACTTGGACACTCTTCTTGCAGATATCACAGCAATGATAAGTCAAGAACCTTAAATCAGCTTGATGGGTAGGTTCAAAAGGTGACTGTCAATTTCTCCAGCACAAACATCCAAAGGAGGAACAATCGGTTTATGAGGAAGTCTCAGGTGTAAACTTCCTTTCAGAAACTTTCATACAAACAGGAGGATCCATGGGCAAACATGCTGAAATGGCAGCAAGATGAACCTTTACTGGGGAATGAGAGAGACCAGAGGAAAGTAAGTTAAAAATATTTGAGCACCAATGGTACTAAATCCCTGATGGGCCCCTGGTTATTAGTTAGGAGCCAAATAGAAAATCACTTCCATTAACCAATTTAGGATTTTCTAGTAGTGAGATTTCTTGGCTCGTTTAGTACCTGCTGCACATCCTCAAATTATGCGCCAAAAATATATTAGAACTGAATCATTCAGGCAGTCAGTAGAAGTTGATTGACACTGGGGGTGTATCAGACTTCTCCTCTCTTATGCAAGTAGATGCAGTCTGTGAGGAAGCTTGTGATAACTGCCCTTGGCTAATTCCGTAAGAAAAGAGAACCAATGATGCCTGGGCCAAAAGAACCTCACCAGAATGATCCTCTGTAATATCATTTTGGATGTACAGAATTACCCTTGTATCAGTGGAAAGGGTGGAAACACAAAGCAACAATCCCTTTTGAGAGAATGAAAATACACCAATTTTCCATGTTTGCTTGGAAGGAGCCTTGGAACAACATTTGTTTAGCTGTTTGTTTTGAAAGGAGGTGAACAGATCTGCTTGATATGCTCCCCCACACTGGATCAACTACTGGAAGATCCCCTCAATTTCCATTTGTGATGGTCTGTCCTGGTTCTGCTCAGTTTATCTGCCACTATGTTTTACACTGGCTGAATATAAGATGCTTGGAGGGTTAAGGAACATTTAAGAGCCAACTCCCAAGCCATCACTGCCAGCCTGCATAGAGGGTACGAACACATACCTCCCTGCTTATTTATGTACCATAGGCTTGCAGTATGGCCAACAACAATCAACTGAAGAGGTACTGGGGGCCACAGGTGATGGAGAGACTTTAAGGCATGAATCATGGTAAAAATCTCCTTTAACTCATTACATCCAACGTCTGCAGGTGCATCTGCCGTTACCTCTTACTGCTCCTCTAGGCGTCAAATATTACTTGTGCATACTTGCGCTAATAACTCCAAAACCATACTACATACAAGGTTTCATAAAATTTTATCTTGAAGCATACATGATGGCACACACAAGTATATTGATATTTGACCGCTGTCAATGAGTATTTGTTAGAATTGTAAGGTGATACCTTAATTTTTAAAGGCTCAGGCCACACCCACTAGGAGTTAAAGGTACACACTCAAAACAGTTGTCCTGGAGTGAATGAGTTAATATGCTTTGGCCTGTCTGAAGGACTCCACAGGCCTTGCAATTTTATCCTCATGGACACTGCTCCCCAAGCACAATCTAGCACATCTGTTGAGAGAAACTAGTGTGCAGTCTGAGGAAATATGGGGAAATGTGGAATCAGCTGAATTCACTGGCTCTGCCAATGCAGTTCTTATAGCTTCATATTTGTTTACTACGCTAATGACCACAAGGGCCTTTTTAAGCCTAGCCATGCATCCCAAGCCACTGACAAGTTCTGATGCCCTTGACAGGTGTAAGCAGGGATTTGGGAGATGTAACATTTACAAGTAGGGGCCTGGGAGATGAACCATTTACAGGTTGCCTGTGTCTGTTAGAGACATAGGTGCTAAACCAGGGATGAAGTTCCTGTTCTGTTTCTCATCCAACTATCCAAATTGCACTTGAATAGGGTTAGGGAGGAACTCTGCTTCACATGGATGGAGAGCCTATTCCACAGACAGGGTAGTCTCTGGGATACACACCTTTCTCTCCAGCAGGTCCTATTTATATCACAGGCAAATGCGTCATTATTGTCCTGTTCATTTTGTGGGTATGCATGAGAACCATCGGGGGGGGGGGGTCTGACAATGCCCTGTATGCCAGTCACAGATCTCTTCTGAAAAGCCCATAGGAGACAGAATAAAGGGATTCATATCAGCACAGAGCTACATCTCATGGAGCCTCTACCTCTAAGCAATTAAGGCAAGCCACCACACAATCCAACATTCTAGTCACTCCAGACACCATCGTGAGACACACTGATGTCCCTCCCATGAGGTTAAGTAAGGAGAAAGTTACAGTCAGTTGCTTATCAGAGGCTAGGAGTCGTCACATTATGCATGCACTCAGGTCACAAGTACCGATATGACTCCTAGTCCATGTGGGAGTAAATGACCTGAGAAGTACTTCCCTGGACTATATGAAGACAGACATAATGGAACTCATGGAATATGTGTCTCAGGCCGGTATGAGCCTTGCACAGAGAAACATTTCACCTTCTCCAAGGATGCCACAATACTAACAAAAGATAACCGACTTCAATAAATGGCTTAGTTTCTGGTGTCATTCTAAGGGGGTGCAATATTTGTCAGCATGGATGGAAATGGTGAACAGACCACACCATTTTGCCAGGGATGGTCTGCACCTCTTCCCTCTAGGCTTGAGAATATTAGCTAAAACACAGTCTTCCCCCATAGTGCCTTTTTTAGGCAATACCAAACTACTACCAACATAGCAAATCAAAACAAAGAGAATCTAAAGGTATTACTGCTCAATGCTAGGAGTATAAACAAAATACCTCCACTCTCTAGAAGCGCTCTTCACCCTACAAAATGCTGACGTCTGTGCAGTCACAGAGACATGACACGAAGAACACTCCAACAGTGCAAGGTTATAATGCCTTCCACACATTTAGACCAGACTTCACAGGCAGGGACTAAAGGTGCATGTATCTCTATTTACATAGAAAAAAATAAATATACTTCAAGGCTGGTCAAACAGGACAATGCACTTGAGCTGCACCATGTTAAAACAAAAATAAAAACACAGGCAAAATCCAATACCACTTCCTTGCAAGCTGCAGCTCCCCCCCTTATGAACCAGAAAAACAAATACCATGTATTTAAACTCATTAGAAACACTAACCATCCAACCCAATAACATTCATGGGTGACTTTACCCCACTATTAACTGGGAACCCTATACGACACCAAACATACACGCACAGAGATTCCCGGACTTTGTAAATACAAACTCCCTGGACCAGATAGTCAATACACCAATCAGGGTGCAACTTTTCATAAAACCCCAAACTGGAATTTGATACTCCAGAGATTGCAAATGTTGAGTCCATGTGTTTTTTTTAGAAACCACTGCATGTTTCTCATGTGCAATCTGGCTAGCGGAATCATAAGAATCACAGAAGTGATGAACCTTGGGATCTTTTGATATCTTGCAAAAGTTTGAGACTTATTTGAGAAGCATGGGAAAAATTTAAAATAAATATCCACCCTTCTCGTGTCAAAAAGGCCTTTTGAAGAGAAGTATTTGTAAGACTACCCTGACACAATCCTGTGAGATAGAGTCAAGGAGGATTTTGCAATATTTATCTGAGAAACTACACTGGTTTAAGAGAAACATGACTCAATTTAATGATTCTTCACTTCTTGATAAGGACCCTGTCTGCAAAGATAAGCAAGTCAGCTATATAAGGAAAGATGTGAAAGCCATTCAGTCTGCAATAAGTTATGACTGGTGCTAGGCATTTTTTGAATACCCCTGGAGCTGTAGATAAAGCAAAGTGATGCAGAGAACTGAAAATGTAACCGAGAAGTAGAAAAGTTTAGAAATTTCCTGAAGCCTATGGGAAAGTGGTAGTAATCCTCTTTTATATCAAGAGCTACCAAGTAAATAATAGGACGAATGATGGTAATGGGTTCTGTAAAGTGAACATCTTGAATTTTGGAACTTTCACAAAGATTTAGAAGATCTAGTATTTGTCTCTTATGCCCAATGCTTCTTTCTTCGGTACCAGAAACATTCTGGAATATAAGCCTTTGTTCATTTTACTTAAAACACTGGTTCTAAGACACCTGAAGTGTGTAAATACTGAAGATCCTGAGGAAAATATTCTATTTGGTTTGGAGGGTGAAGAGGTATTTCCCTGAAAGGAGGCTTTGGTATCCAATGCCTCCTGTAACCCTCCTGCACCACTTTTAGTCTCCAATAATCTGAAACAATATTTTGTCCAAGGGGAATGTTGAGAACCAGTTTTGAGGGGCAGATTTGTAGAGATATCTTCCAGAGGAGAGGGAAAATGGGAAATAATGTTGCTAAACTCATTCTGGACTGTTCATCTGTCCCTTTTTCTGAAAAGGCCCCCAATTCTTGTTGTGGTTACCCTACAACCATTATTTTTTTTGCGTTTTCCAGAAAAAGCCTAGTTTTGTTTTTTTTTTTTGGTGAAAGATGGATGAGGCATATAGGATTTGTACTGGTATACATGAAAGATCTTTAAAACTCCTTGAATCAATCAAGGCAGTCAAGAAGACTGTGAGCTGGCTAGGATGCCCTGCAAGACTGTGGTGGCAAAACCTGCTCTGGATTTGGAGAAGATAAGCAGGTGGTAATGCTTGGTGAAGGTATGAACAGATGTCCATGTTGCAGCCTCCAGGATGTCCCTGGTGGGGACCCCTCTGAGAAAAGCTGCAGAAGTGGAAGTTGCCCTGGTGGAATGTGTCCTGACCCCCTTTGGGGGCAGTTTCTCGTGCTGTTTGTAGCAGAAATGGATGCAGTGTGCTATCCATTTGGAGATTGTTTGGATATGGCCTTGTCCTTTGCCCCTGGTGTGAAGCTGACAAGCAATTGATCGTTTTTTTTCTAAAAGATTTAGTCCTGTCCAGATAGAATCTGAGCTGTATGTGCACATCTAGAGAGTGCAGAATCCTTTCCCCCTTGTTTTGTGGGTTAGGGAAAAGGGTGGGCAAATGAATGGATTGGTTGAGAGCCACACTGGACACCACTTTAGGCATGAAGGAAGGGTCAAGTCCTGAGGAAGACCCTAATGGAAAATGATGAAGGGCTCTACAGCCATGAGTGCTTGCAGCTCTGATACTCTTCTAGCTGAAGTGATGGCCAGAAGCATGGCTGTCTTCCAAGAGAGGAATTTTAACTCTGCTGAAGCTGTAGGTTCAAAGGGGGGTAGGGTGAGCTTTTCCAACACAAAGTTAAGGTCCCAAGCTGGGGTAGGAGCTCTTCTGGGTGGCCTGAAGTTGTTAGCCCCTCTTAGGAACTGTTTGATGAGAGAGTGTGAGAAGAGAGGTGGCTCTGTGCTGTAATGAGCAGAGATGGCAGAGGCATGAATTTTAATAGAAAAGAAGGCTAGACCCTGTGTAGTAGGTCTGCTAGGTAATCCAGGATGAGAGGTAGGGAGGGCTGTGCCATTCTGGCTCCCTTAGCCTGGATCCAGGTGCAAAACCTTTTCCATTTGTCAGCATAGGATTTTCTAGTGCTGGGGCATCTGGCCTCACATATAATATCTAGGACTTGCTTGCTTAAGTTGGCAGCTTGAGGAGAGGTCAGGGAATAAGCCAGGCTGCCAGGTTGAGAGTCTGCAATTGGGGATGCATGAATTCTCCATTCCTCTGGGTCAGGAGTGTTGGGATCTGAGGTAGGTGCCATGGTGGCAGGGGAGACCGGCTGTGCAGCAGTGGGTACCAGTGCTGGCATGGCCAGTCTGGAGCAATCAGGACTGCCCTCGGTTTTTCCTCCCTTATTTTTAGCAGTACCCTTGAAATGAGTGATAGAGGGGGAAATGCGTAGACCGAGAGGTTCACACACTGGAAATATAGAGCATCCACTTTCTAGGCCTTGCTGTGAGGTTCCCTGGTGCAGAATTTGCCGAGCTGATGACTGGAGTGGGAGGAAAAGAGGTCCACCTTCGGGGTGCCCCATTTCTGGGTTACAAGAGTGAAGGTTCTGTGGTCTAGCAGGTTTCTGCTTAAATTGTCTGCCAGAGAGTTTAGGGAGCCTAGCAGGAATTGTGCTAGCAGGTGTAGTTGCATGGCTGAGGCCGTGTGCCAAAGGGTTATGGCAAGCCAGCAGACAGGATAAGAGTGAGTCCCTCCCTGCTTGTTGATATACCACATCACTGTAGTGTTGTCTGTTTTGATCAGTAGAGGCCCCCGGGAGAGTAGGGGTCTGAAAGCTGTCAGGGTGTACTGAACAGCTAGCATCTCTTTTTGGTTGATGTGCAGATGTATTTGATTTGGGCTCCAATGGCCCTGAATGCACCTGCTGTCCAGGTTTGCACCCCAGGCATAGTCTGATGAGTGTGATGAGGGTCTGGGCGGCATAGGGTTGTGAGAAGGGAAGTCCCTTGTGTTGTGGTTGCATGCCCAAATGTGATGACTGCAACAGTGAAACATGAAGGACATCTACCCATTAGAGGTTCTAATATCCTTGACCCGTTCCTTAACAACTTACACTGTGGCTACTCCCCATCCACATCTCCTCATTTCTGGTTAAATACGACTATAAGTCAGTCATCTTCTGTCAAGCTTAGTAGTACCACACCACCACCAAAAGAGGGGGCCTAGGGACTTCACCAGGACAAACTTATTTCAGCTTGTAGAAGACCTATGAAAAATTCCCAACAAATACAGTACGCACATGGCTTCGGTACTGAAGGATGATTTCCATGTAAATGCAAAAATGCATCATTTTATCACTCATACATATATTCCCATCATATGCTCCCATCTTTTATTTTATAAATGGTACTCCTCTTCCAGAGGCATGGTCATATAAGAAGCCTGGATATTTATGGACAGTTCTCTATCATTCTACCACATTTTCACTACAGTCAGGAAATCTTTCTATCTGGCCCAGTTAATTTCCAAGGGAATATCTTCAAGATCCCAAGAAATCATTTTGCTAAAGTACTCTTTCCTTATCAGGCCCAACAGTACATAAAATGCCTCCCTTGTTGTGTATAAATCGAAGCATACGGCACAAGCAGAAAAGCCCCAAAGATACTGTACCAAGAAAATGAAAGGCCTTAAATCATTCCACTGTCCCAATAAATCAGCACATCTCTCCTTCTACTCAGCCTACAGGTTGCTCCAAAGTGATGTCTCTCTCACTTTTCAAGTTATGAAAGACCTAATCTTATATGGACCTCCTCGTTCTTTGGAAAACCAGCGACTCTTTTAAACATCCACACTTTGTTCCTAAATATAGCAACAAATACACAACAGGTAAATAACTTATTCCAACTTATCATGTCAAATGAAGTACTACTCTCATAACACCTTGTTTGTGGAACAAAAATTCTGCCCTTCATCTCCAATCTAGTGCCCTTTTCTGCTACATGTATGCTCCTCACCTCTAAGTTGAGGAACTAAAAAAAAAAAAAAAAAAAAAAAAAAAAAAAAGAAAAAAAAAATGCGTTTTAAACAATGGCAACTGTTTGCTACAAACAGAAATGTGCAATGTAGCAACAGGTTTACTTAAGTCACTAGACCACACAAATGACTCAATCATAGTCCATGTGGGTGTTAAAGTACAGTTGTGTACACTTACCATAAATGTAGATGTTCAAGTGTATTCACTGTTGCAGTCATTATATTTGGGTAATCTGCTGGCAGGTTGCCCTCAGTCGGCCTGAATAACAAAGTCTTGGGTCCTACGTTGGCTGCTGTCTCCTCTTCCATAACGTCAGGGGTATAAAACATGCAGCTGACGCCATTTTAATCAGTTTTTCTTGCCCCAGATGTCAGGTGCACCCCAAATGGGGAGCAAAACTATATAAACATATATATGCATGTAATTTAGAACACAAAATGTTTTCCTCCAACTACAAGCAAATACACCAAAAAGGCTTTAGAGCATAGTGAAGGAAAGAAGAGGTATAAATAATAGAGAAGAAAGGGGGCTGGCGGGTGGGTAACCCGGACTGCAACAGTGAATACACTCAAACATCTACATTTATGGTAAGTGTACACAACTGTACTATGTTCTTCGTGTTTCACTGTTGCAGTCATTACATTTGGGTAGAATCCCAAAGCTATGGATGGGAGGAAAGAATTATACAGCATTAAGAGCGGCTATAAGGCCCTGCAGGAGAGCAGTGGCAAAGCCTGCCCTGGATTTAGAAAACAGAGGTAAATGGTAATGTTTTGTGAACGTATGAACTGAGCTCCAAGTAACAGTTTCTAGAATGTCTCTGGTAGGAACCTCTCTGAGAAAAGCTGCAGAAGTAGATGCAGTCCTGGTGAAATGGGATCCCATCCCCTTGGGGGCAGTGCATGTAGCAGAAACAAATACAATGGCTTGTTCATTTTGAAATAGTCTGCTTTGAGATAGCCTTCCCCTCTACCCCTGCAGCAAATGCCACCAGTAGTTGCTCAGACTTTCTTAGAGATTTTGTCTTACTCAAGTAGAATCTTAGTTGTCTTTGTATATCTAGTGAATGCAGAATTTGCTGCCCCTTGTTCTGCGGATTTGGGAAAAAAGTTGGCAAATGAATGGTCTGGTTAAAAGCCACACTGGATACCCACCTTAGGCATAAAAGAAGGATTGGTCCTGAGGGCCACTCTGTCCGGATAAAAGATAATGAAAGGCTCCACTGCCATGAGAGCCTGTAGTTCTGAAATACTTCTAGCTGAAGTGACTGCTAAAAGAAAGGCGGTCTTCCAAGAAAGAAATTTTATGTCTGCAGTGGCAGCTGGTTCAAAAGAACATAGGGTGAGAGTCTTTCCAGCACAAAATTGAGGTCCCATGCAGGAGTTGGAGCTCTCCTGGGAGGTCTCAAATTTTTGGCCCCTCTGAGGTACTGCTTTAGCAGGGGAAGAGAAAAGAGAGGAGGCTCTGACTTGTAATGAGCCGAGATGGCAGAGGCATGGATTTTTAAAGAAAAAGATAGGCCCTTGTGAAGCATCTCAGTTAAATACTGCAGAATCTGAGGAATATTGGGCATTGCTGTATTTATTCCTTGTGCTTGGTTCCAGGCACAGAATCTCTTCCATTTATCAGCATAAGATTTTCTAGTACTAGGCCTTCTAGCCTCCAAAATGACATCCATCACAGATTTACTGAGGGATGTGACTGGTGAAATTAGTTGATTAGCCATGCTGCAAGATTCAGAGTTTGGAGCAGAGTGTGCAGAATTTGACAGTTCTGCTGAGACAATAGATGAGGAGTCTGAGGCAAGTACCACGGAGTAAGGTGTGACATTCCTTTGAAGTGTGTACCAGTGTTGGCAAGGACAGACTGGAGCAATCAGAATCATTTTTGGTTTTTCCTGTCTGACTTTTAGTAAAACCTTGGTGAGCAGAGGCAGAGGGGGAAAGGCATAGACTGATAGGTTTTTCCAGCTGAAGGATAGGGCATCCACTTTCCAAGCTTTTTTGTGATGAATTCTTGTGCAGAATTTGTCTAACTGGTAGTTTTGGGGAGAGGCAAAAAGATCCATGTCTGGGCACCCCCATTTTCGTGTCAACATGCTGAAGACTTGCGGATCCAGTTTCCATTCATGTGGGTCCATAAGATTTCTGCTTAGGTTGTCTGCCAGAGTATTTTGTTTTCCTGGCAGGAATTGAACTTGTAGATGAATTTGGTAAGTCAAGGCCGTGTTCCACAAGGCCATGACTAATCTGCAAAGGGGGTAGGAGTGGGTACCCCCCTGCTTGTTTATGTACCACATAACTGTGGTGTTGTCCGTCTTTATCAGTAGTTGTCCTGGATGGAGGAAGACCTTGAAGGCTGTCAGAGCATTCTATACAGCAAGCATTTCTTTCTGGTTGATATGTAGGTGCATCTGAGTTGGGCTCCATTCACCCTGAATGCATCTCCCTACCAGATGGGCCCCCCAAGCATAGTTTGATGCATCTGTAGTCAGGGTTTGGGTGGCATGGGGTAGAGTGAATGACAGTCCCTTGTTTTGGTGACAGGTCTCTGCCCACCAAAGGAACTCCTGTTGCAGGCAAGGAATGAGAGGAATCATTGTTTTCCAAGCTGTGATAATGTTGACTCCATAAGCTTTTTAGGTACCACTGACGTTTCCTCATATGCAGTCTTGCATATGGAATTAGTAGAATGCAGGATGCCATGAACCCCAAAGCCTGCAGAATTTGTCTTGCAGATAGGGTTTTTGTGGCCACTTGTTTGAAGCATGTTATCAATTGAACTTATTTGTCTGGCGTGAGGTAAGCCATCTGGGCAGTTGTATTCAAGCTTGCACCCAGGAATGTAATTATTTGAGAGGGTACCCGTTGTGATCTCCTCATTTATGGTGTACCCTAGGCATGTTAGAAGCCTTTTTACAAATGCCAGATGTTGTAGAAGAGTGTCCTTGTCCTCTGCTTGAATTAGACAATCGTCCAGAAAAGGATAAATTTGAATGTTTGTCTGCAAAATGAAATCACTGGTGCCAGGCACTTTGAGAAGACCCTGGGCACAGTAGATAAGCCAAAGGGCAGTGCAGAGAACTGGTAATGCAAATGCCCTGCTTTGAAGCAGTGGTATCTTCTGCAAGATTCCCTGATTGGGATATGCAGGTAAGCCTCTTAAGTCTAGAGTTACCAACCAGGCATTCTTGCCTAGCATAGGCAGTAGCTGTTGTAGAGTCAGCATCTTGAATTTTGGAATGTCCAGGAAAGCATTTAGAATGGATAAGTCCAGAATTTGACGCCATGATTTGCCTTTTCTGGGTACCAGGAAAAGTCTTGAATAAAAGCCTTGTCCTTTTTTCTTTTCTGGTACTGGCTGAATAGCCCTCATATCTGAGGGACATGACTTGTTTCTGGATTTGGAAGCAGATCTGGCCATCCATTTGGAGTTGGCAACGTGTGGAAATGAAATCTGTACTCCTGGAATACTATATTTAAGACCCACTTGTCCTGGGTAATTAGATGCCAATTTTGAGCATGAAGTGCTAGTTTCCCCCCAAAGGGGCTGTCAAAAGATAAGTGCTTGGAAATGGCAGAAAAAAGTAATTGAGACAGTTTTCCGTAGGGTGGTGCTTTGCTACTTCCTGATTTGGAGGTGGAGGCACCCCATTGTTTTGTCCTGTAAGATTCTTGCGACTGAAACCTGGAGCCCTTGGAGTGTCTGGTTTTGACCCGGAGTGGCTCTGTTGGGTACTGGAAAGGACCAATTCTTAGTAGGCCACTGCCTACTGAACCTGGGTGGCTGCACTTGCAAGAAATCTTTTAGCTTTGTCTTCCATCTTTTTCAAAACTACTTCTGCCTTATTACCAAACAGACTGTCCTGCTGTAAAGGAGCATCCAGCAATTTAGCTTTAACATGATCAGGCACATTTTGCTCCTTGAGCCAAGCATGCCATCTTATCACAGATCCAGTTACGGCGGCCATGCAAGAGGCCTCCAAGGAATCAAAACCACATTGCACAGTATGCTTTCCAACTTGTTCAGCTGAATGCAATAAATCCTGTAACTCTATTTTCCAGACAATCAGAAATCAACATAATTTTCTGTTTCAGTAAGCCCATGACATGCTGTTGATATTTAAGCATATGAAATTGACAGTTTAAAGCCCTGATTGCCAGGGTTGCAGACGTATAAACCTTCTTACCCCATCTACCCAGCGCCCTGGAGTCTCTATCAGAAGGGGTAAGATTTTTAGCAGTAGAAGCCTTAACACCTTTGGGACCCTTAGAAATTGTTTCAGGGTCAGCAGAAGGATTTTTGAAAAAAAAACTTGTGGGAGTCAGGAACCTTGTAATATCTGTCTGGCTTTCTAGGAGCCGGGGGCAGGGAATCAGGAGCCATGCTGGAGTCTGAGAAAACATCAACAATGTCTAAAACAAGAGGTATATAGCCAAAGGCCTACACTGAGGAAGAAGAAAATCCCTAAGCCTCTTTTTGGATTCTGAGAAATCCTGACTCTCCCAATGAAAATGTTCCCTTAAGGTATGCAAAGTCTCTCCGAAAGAAAAATCCTCAGGAGGAGAAGCAGAAGGGATGGATTCTTCTGAGTCAGAGATCTCAAAAGGGGGAATGGAAAATTCCTGATCAGAAGAGGAATCAGAAAAAATGGAAACCTGATCTGAAGATTCATTATCAGAGCCTTGCCTAGGCCTCTTAGCAGGAAGGGGTTGGGAACCCCTGATCAAGGTAAATCTGATCAAGGTAATTAAATCCTTGGCCATTTTGATCATTTGTTTTTTAGGCATAGGGGCCTGAGCACATGGCTCATGCGTCGGATTTTTAGACACAGAAGTTGGTTTTGGCCTTGATTTTGATGATGACGTCGGTTTAATATACAAATCATTAGGTCTGAAAACACCCTCAGAAGTCGGTGCCTGCTCAGCGGCTCTGGACCCATCCAAGGGAGAGACATCCGCGGGTTCAATATTTGGAGAATCTTGCAGCATACCGGACTCCGAATGGGTCTCGGCATCAGGGACTGCGAAAGTGCCTCACTGAGTACTGGCGAACCGGCAACTGGCTTAGGAGAAGCTTCATCGGTTTTGGACCTTGACGGTCTGTCTTTTTCTTTACGTTTTTTGTGAATTACGGTAGTCGGATTGCTAACCGATGACATTTCAGGATAGTTAAATCTTGAACCAAAGTATTTAGAAGCAAAAATATACCGACGCTTAATAGTGCGTTGGTTAAGTTTAGCACAAAACCGACAGCAAGGCATGTTGTGGTCAGGGCCTAGGCAAGGAATACAGTACAAATGAAAATCCTTATGAGGTATTTCCTTCCCACAAGTAACACAATTATTAACTTTTACAGACATCGGTAAGGAGCCAGAAAAAGTTTCCCCAACGGGGTACTTGGCTTTAGTTTGAAGACTTCGGTTCTGAAACTCGAAAACGAAAATTTCAGGAGTCGGCCGATCAGCACTCGTGAACTGCTTTTGCTTCGGGCACTGCGCGGCAAGAAAGACTGGTTAAAATGGTGTCGGCTGCATGTTTTATACCCCTGATGACCTGACGTCATGGAAGAGGAGACAGCAACCGACGCAGGACCCAAGACTTTGTTATTCAGGCCGACTGAGGGCAACCTGCCAGCAGATTACCCAAATGTAATGACTGCAAAAGTGAAACACGAAGAACATCCTGAGTTGCACCTCTCTAAACTGAATGAACAGTGATATGACAGAGCTCTTGGCACTATCTCTCCTAGGCAAGTATGAGCCTAGCACTGAGCAGCAGCTACCTTCGCCAAGAATGACACCACAATATGAACTGAAAATAAATGACTGACTAAAAACTGGCTTACAGCATGGTATCATTCAAAGGGGTACAATATTCAACAGCCTGGGAGGATGTAGTCGACAGACCATGTTGCTTTGCCAGGGAGGGATTGCATGTGTTCCGTTTGGAATTTTGAATACTGGCTAAAATCATCTCCACCCCCATATATCTGATAAACCTACTGATGGCTACACCAGCCCAGGAAAATTTGAAGCTTAACTGATCAATGCCAGGAGTCAGAAAGAAACTCCACTACATGCAAGGTTTCCTCACCCTGGAGAATGCAGATATATGCGCAGTTACTCAGACATGGCTTAAAGCCGTGGAGAGCACCTCGGAAGTGCTGGACTACAATGCCTTCCAAACATTTAGACAAACTACTGCAAAGGAAGGGACAAAAGGTGGTGGTGTCAAGTCCCGGCCCAGGCCATATCTTTGCAAGCTACAAGTCCCCCTCTATGACACGGGAAAAAACATAATACATACTTATATGTACTGGAAAATGCTCCGCATTCAACCTAACGATCATACTCGTGTGTGACTAACTACCCCAACATAAACTGGGAATCCTACACAGCCCTTACCATACAGGCCCAAAGATTCCTGAGCTTTGTAACTGCAAACATCTTGAACCACAGTCTATACGTCCACTAGGGGAGGAAACAACCTTGACTCAGTCCTCAAACATGGCAGAATGTTGTACCCTCCCAAGTATAATGTCTTCATTTATCAGGTCAGACCATGAAGTTGTCCCCTTTGAAGTAAAGGTAAAACCAAGGACACTGGCTAACCCTGAACTTTTAGGAATTATTCTAGAGCAAACTACCTAATACTATGTGATGCTCTAGCAAAATTTCAAGCCCCTGTAAACCCTGAGAACACTGCTGACTATACAGAACTGTTCAAAGAATCCCTATATAATCATATTAACAGCTGCACCTAACTGGATTAAGCACAAGATCAACTCAAAAACAAGCCACCCTGGTGGAATCCCTACATCAATAGGTTGTACAATGTAAGGAAGAAATTCATGGCAAAAATTAGGAGGTGCAAAGCCTGGCAAGGTTTAAAAAAAAAAAAAAAAAAAATCCCTCCAACTTAAACAAGCAACTTAGGTTGCTAATGAAGTCCACTAAAGCCAAATTTTAGGTAAAATTAGTCTCCCATGTCAAATGCAACCATAAGGCTTTCTCTTCAGCTATGTCCGTAACAATGTTCCAAATTAATTGTAAATGCTGCCACCTACAAGGAGTCAGAAGATACAGCAAACCTTGTGGCTAGCAAATTTACTCCAATTTTCCCCTCCTCTTCCTGCTAGATGCCCCTCAGGAAACACGCACATCCATAACTCCCTCTACTACCACTAGAAAGCAGGTGCTGAAGGCACTCTCGAAGGCCAAGAATATTGCATCAATTTGTCCCTTTAATATCCCAGGATGCTTCCTTAACCGTATGAAACATGAACTATGGGTACTACTAGAAACATTATTTCATCACAGCCTCCAAACAGGCTTCATGGCAAAAGAATTGAGGATAGCAACAATTATCCAGCTGCACAAGGAGGGGCATCCACTGACCAAGGGAAGTATCAATCCAGATGCTTGACAAGCGTGATGCTCAAAGTTAGAGAGAGAATAACTTTTAGTTATGTACTCACCATAACTTCAGATGTTTGGGATCCATCTCGCCTACATTCTGACTGATGGGTTCGGAGCCGATCCCTCGGCTCCGACTCGGCACGCTTATGCCAAAGAGCGAAGTCTCTTATTGGCTGAGCTTACTATATCCCAGGATGCACCACTACCAGTCCCCCAGATCTAGTTTGTCCGCATACATGCACACATGCACGCACTGCTTATATAACATCGTCAGATGAAACAAGATAAAAAACAGTAGAACTCAAAACCGTTCAATCTCTTCTGATCTCCAAGGCAGGGGGAAGGAGGGTGGGTATTAGGAATGTAGGCGAGATGGATCCCAAACATCTGAAGTTATGGTGAGTACATAACTAAAAGATGTTATGTGATCCTATCTCGCCTACATTCTGACTGATGGGACAGCGTCCCTAGCACCTGAATCCTGGGTGGCTCACTGGAAAACACTCCTGAGTACCGTGGAACCAAATGATGCTCGCCCTTTAGATGCCACATCCAATTTATAGTGGGAAATGAAAGTGTGCGGGTTGGACCAAGTAGCATAGCACAAATCTCAGAAATAGCGAGCTTGGAATGAAAAGCAATAGAAGTAGCCATAGCTCTGGTAGAGTGAGCTTTGATAGATGTTGTAAGTTGCTTATTTGAAGAGGAATAAGCCTGAGTTATACAATCTCTAATCCATTTGGAGATAGTAGCTTTAGTGATGGTTTTACCCAATTTATTGTCTGAAAAGGACACAAACAACTGGTCTGATTTTGAATTTGCTGAGTCCTGTCTAGATAGAAGCGCAATTGCCTGTGAATATCCAATTTATGGAGGGTGTACTCCTTCGTTGGAGAATTTTGGAAAGAAAACTGGTAGCTCTAGAGATTGTTGGAGACAGAGATTAGAACAAACCTTTGGGACAAAAGATGGGTTAGGCCTAAGTGATACTCTATCCTTGTGAAAAATCAATGCGGTGGTTTGATAGATAGGGCTTGAAGCTCTGAAACTCTTCTTGCAGAGGTAATTGCAACTAAGAAGGCAGTTTTCCAAGACAGATATTTTAACTCACATGTAGCAGCGGTTCGAAAGGGGAAGATGTTAAGGCACAGTACCAAATCAAGATCCCACAGAGGCAGGATGAAAAACTGGGGTCTTAACAGCCCAGCACCTTTAATGAAAGTTTTGCATAATCTGCTGCTCATCAACGGTGGATCCATGGATTCGTGAAATTTAGAGATAGCTGCTAGTTGGACTTTAATAGTAGAGACTGAAGATCCTTGATTAAACAAGGATGTTAAAAATTTCAAAACCTCTGGAATCGGGCAGTGATAGGGTCTAAGCCCTGAGTTGAGCCCAGATAGCAAACCTCTTCCACTTACTGAGGTACAATTTCTTAGTGGTGGGTTTGTGGGCGAAGATAAAATGTGAATAACTTCCGGGTCTAAGGTGTGATTTCTGACTAAAGTCGGAAGTGGAGGAGCCAAGCTGTCAATTTCAAAGTGTGAAGGGACTGGTGTTGTCGTCCCGACTGATGAATCAGCAGATCCGAGTTAGATCCAAAACCAAGGATCGTCCACAGCATGTTTCTTCAGGTAGGAAACCATACCTGGCGAGGCCAGTCTTGAGCAATTAGTATCATTGTGGACCCCAATTGAGAAGCTTTCTGGATGACTTTGGGGAGAAGTGGAACCGGAGGAAAGGCATAAAGTAGTCCTGTTGGCCAAGGTTGGACTAGAGCATCCATAGCTGCCTCCCCCTGACGTGGAGTCAAGGAGAAGAACCTTTTGCACTTTGCGTTTTGTGGTGTTGCAAATAGGTCGCAGCACGGGGTTCCCCATCTTCTGAAAACCTGAGCTGCTACTGTTTCGTTCAGGGACCACTCGTGAGGAGAGAGAATCGTCCTGCTTAATCTGTCTGCCAATATTGGATTTCCCTGGAATGTGGGTCGCTACCAAGAAACAGTTGGTAGCTACAGCCCATTCCCACACCCTCATGGCCTCTCTGCAAAGGGGGTAAGATCTGGTCCCTCCTTGTTTGTTTAGATACCAGACCACCGACATGTTGTCTGTGTGGATAGCGATAATGCCTTGAGGGAGAAACTTGTGGAGGGCCTGTAGGGACAGAAGTACAGCCCTCATTTCCAATACATTGATATGGAGAAAGGTTTTGTCTGGAAGCCGAGAACCCTGAACTAACCTGCCCAGACAATGCCCCCCCCACCCTGTCTGGGAGGCATCCGTCGTCAGGGTGGCCACCGGAGGGATAACAAAGGTCTTCCCTGATTCAGATTGGACGGCTGAAGCCACCAGCGGAGGTCCCGTTTGCACGTTTCTGTAATCATAATGGGGTGATTGAGGGGGAGATTCTGAAAGGACCATTGAGTCGATAACAGCCACTGAAGAATCCTCATGTGCAATCTTGCCAGTGGAACTAGGAGAACCGTGGCAGACATCGAACCTAAAAGTTGCAGGACCATCCTGGCTGGGGCTTTGGATCTTGAAAGCAGGGCTTGAACATGACCTTGTAAAGTTTGAATCCTTTCGGTAGGAAGAAAGACGCATCAATTTTGAGTCTATCTCTGCTCCTATGAACCTTATGCGCTGAGAGGGCAGCAAGACAGACTTTGACAAATTGAATGTAATTCCCAGGGTAGCACCCAGGGAGATGGTGGCTTTGAGGTTGTCCATTAGTAGATGCCTGGTGGTGGCAGTCAGGAGCCAGTCGTCCAGATAGGGAAACACTTGGAATCCAAGACTCCTCAGGTGAGCAGTCACTACCGCCAAACACTTGGTGAACACCCTGGGGGCTGTGGTGAGACCAAAGGGCAGTGCACAAAATTGGAAATGACTGTCTCCCAGGCTGAAGCGCAGATACTTCCTGGACGCCCGATGTATCGGTATGTGATAATAGGCGTCCTTGAGATCTATGGAGCACATCCAAACATCCTTCTCCAACAATGGGAGAATGGATTGTAAAGTGACCATTCGGAATTTGGATTTCATGACGGATTTGTTTAGTTTGCTGAGATCCAATATTGGTCTCAGGTCCCCTGTCTTTTTTGGCACTAAAAAGAACCTTGAGTAATTTCCGGATCCGATCTGGTCTGTGGGGACCGGTTGGATGACTCCTTTTTCTAGCAGCTTTGACGCTTCTGCGGCTGCAATTTCCCTTTGACTGGGTGGTGGGTCCGGGATTTTATTGGACGGTGGGGGTGAGTGTGTGAAGGGAATGGTGTAACCTCCGGAAATAATCCGAAGCACCCATCTGTCCTGAGTGGTAGACTCCCAGGCTTTTAGGTGCTTGGCAAAACGGCACCCGACTGGCTCCGGAGCAGCACAGCCGGGCAATCCCTCATGAAGTGTGGGAGGCTGAAGAGCCACGAAAGGACTCGCGGTCTCCAGAATTGCGGGGCCCTCTGCCGCCTCTGGGACGGCGTCTCCCAGAAAAATTTCCCCGTCCTCTGCCTCTGGAAGGGGAATCTTCCTGCTGTTGAGGAAAAACTTACGTGATTTGCGGAACCACATCTTCCCTCCTCCTTTAGCCTTGGGATAAGGCCGAAAGTGAGTGGAATAACGTGCACCTACGGCAGATAAAGTTTTTCCCTCTTGCTCACAGCGGGTAAGAGTGTCTTTAACCTTAGGTCCAAACAAAGAGGACCCATCAAAGGGAGCGTCGGCGAAGGAAGACTTGAAGGCCTCCGCAAAATGACACAAACGGAGCCAGGCTGGTCTCCGTAGAGCCACGCCTGTGCCTGCCGCTCTGCCCGCCCCTTAGGCCGCATATGAAATGAGCCTCATGGACGAGTTAGAAATCGAGGTAAGGATAGCCAACTGAGAGCTAACCGACTGGGCTAGCTGCTCAGGTAGGTTACCCGAGAGGGAATCTGACAGCTGCTTGACCAGATCCCTCTGTAGCCTGGTAAAATGTGCCAAATAATTCAGGGACCTTAGTGTAAAGGCCGCTGAAGTCAGGGTGCGCTTCCCGTGCGGTCCATGCTCCTAGACTCCTTATTAGGAGGATGGACGGACGTTGAAGCCTCTGCCACGTCCTGTTGTGTAGCAGATGCCACCACCATGGCATCTACAGCCACGCCTTTTGTCAAGAACTCCTTCTCGGGTGGGGCAGACAAAAATTTGTTAGGGCGAGAAGGCACTGGTTCCACAGTATCTGGATGTTCCCACGCCCTCCGACAAACCAAATCCAGGAGCTCGTCGAAGGGCGGAGACACCCAGGAGGCGGAGGGCTGAGCCTCAAAGGCCTTGAGAAGCACCGACTCATCAGCAGAGGGGGGTTTGGATATCCAGCCGCCTCGTTGTTTGAGGATCTCTAAAATGTCTGCGAATGAGACATCATCCGAGGACGACTTCGGGGACCCCTCCGCATCATCAAGATCAGTGTCCGATGTAAGAGACTCGGGGGAGTCCACGTGCTTCCTCTTGCACGATCTCTTCCTTGGGGGCTCCTCTGAAGACAACTCCGAAGAACCCTCAGGAGGAGGGAACCCCCAGTGGGGTAACCTCAGGCCCGGGCTCCACTGCCTAAGGACAGGGAACTGCCAAAGACCCAGTCTCCACGCCCAGGAAGGTGCCGGTAAAGCCGGAGAGATGGCGAAGAAGACTTGGCCAAGGCACTCCTCATAGCTCTGAAAGCCGGACCCCAGAATCCTGGGAGTGTCCGGTCCCGAGCCATGATAGCAGACGGAAGTCCCGCAGCAAGCACCGAGAGGAGGCTCTGAACCGACAGCATAGGTCCCAACGTCACCCCGGGTCCAGCCGAAGAAGTCCGTGCCAAACTCGGACCCGAGGCGGGTTGGAGTAAGGGTGAGCCGACCCTAGGATCTCCACCGGCTCCAACAGCACCTGCTCCGGCCGGAGCGGTCGGAGGAGGAATGGCAATGACATGGGCATGGGCTATCGGCTCCGAAGCCAACTGGGTCGGAGCGAAACAAATTTTGAAAGACTGGGGACTGGAACAGTCTTTGGAGCACCCTGTCTATGTCGAATCTGACATCCTCGATGACCTAGAGGATACTGACGGGTTCGAGTTGGCCTCTCCAACGGCCCCAAGGGCTAGGGGACCGGCTCGAGGCGACTCGATGACTATCGGCGAAGGAATACCCAAACTAGTTTCCATCGGTGCCGAGGAGGACTTAGGCGCCGAGGAGGAAGTGTCTGGCGGACAACCTTCATCGGCTCCGAGACCAGTGGAGCCGATGCAGGTGACCTCGCTCTCGATGCCCCAGCCATCGGCTCCGCAGCCACAGGCGTCGAGACTGGTGGCATCGAGGCAGACTTCGCCCTCGGCTCCGAAGTCCTTGGAGCCGAAGGAGAAGCCTGCCTATGTCTTTTGGCGGTCGGATCCGATGGACTGGTCGGAGCCGACGCCCTTTTCTTTTTAGCAGGAGAAGGAGAGGATGCTAAAGCTTCTTCAAAAGAGGGTTTTATAAGGCCTTTCAATATAAGCTTATTTTTCCTCTCTTGGAGGACCCTCGAGGAAAAAGCGTGACACACGCTGCAGGACTCCTGCAAATGTTTGGCGCCCAAACAATATACACAGAGAGAGTGGTCATCCGTGTTAGACATTTTAAAACTACATTTAGTGCACTTTTTGAAGCCCGAAGGCCTAGGAGCCTGAGACATTATAAGAAAAACTGAGTACTCTCTCACAGACAAAACTTTGTTGGGAAAGACTGACCCTACAAGATTAACTTGCCGTTTACAATGATAGCCAATTAAAATAAAGGCCAACTGAAGACATACAACAGTGAATAAAGTATACAGGAATCCAAGAACCCCTAAGGTTCAAAGGGATTAACCAACAGGAAAGGCCCTATGGATGAAGAGAGCCTGTACTGGAACAAACACCAATCGCACACAAATTTTTTACAAAAAGTTTTCAAAACACACACACAGCACAGAGTAGCTGTTAAAACAGCTTTTTGTTAAAGAATTAGCAAATTTCTGACAGAAAAAGTTAGTGAAAAGACACTACTTAGCTCAGCCAGCTCGAGACCACGTCTTTGCTAGTTAGCGGCAAACGAGATCTGGGGGACTGGTAGTGGTGCATCCTGGGATATAGTAAGCTCAGCCAATAAGAGACTTCGCTCTTTGGCATAAGCGTGCCGAGTTGGAGCCGAGGGATCGGCTCCGAACCCATCAGTCAGAATGTAGGCGAGATAGGATCACATAACATCCACAGATATCCTAAATGAGGAGATAAGTAACCTGCAAATACTGTACCCAAATCAGTTTGGGTTTGTCAAGGTCGGGTCTTGTCTACTCAACCTGGAGGACTTCTTCGAGAAGGTCAACAAAGCAATGGACAAGGGCAAAATGGTGTATACTACCTAGCTCAACTTGGCCAAGGCATCTGACATAATACTCCACCCAGGCATTGTGCAAAAGCTCACTAAACGTGGTACAAATTCCTACATTACCCCCTGCATAGCCAGCTGCCTTATAGACAGGACCCAAGAAGATAAATAGGGAAATCTTCCTCCATAAAAAGACTGGACTAGTAGGGTGCTTCAGGGCTCACTGTTGGAGCTGCTCCTGTTTGGCATCTACTTCTCTAAGGTCAAGGGTCACTAGCCAACCAAGTCTGCAGATAACTAAAAAAGTACAGTTTTGTACCTACCATAAATGTAGATGTTCGAGGATCCACATTGCTGCAGTCCTAACTACTGGGTAGTCCGCTGTCCAGTCGGCCCGAATACCAAAGTATATGGCTGACGTCGGTCAGGGCGCATTAGACTGACGTCAGTACGTCAGGGTACTAATGCGCAGGACCGACGCCATATCCTCAGTCTTTTCTTGCCCCAGATGTCAGAAGACCCTAAAAAGACAAGGCCCAATATACCTGCACCAAAAATATGTACAATATATACAAAATTATCAGCATATAACCTCACCTACACAACCACCCCTAAACACAGAGGGGAAGGAGGGAGGGTAAATTGGACTGCAGCAATGTGGATCCTCGAACATCTACATTTATGGTAGGTACAAAACTGTACTATGTTCTTCATTCCACATTGCTGCAGTCCTAACTATTGGGTAGAATCCCAAAGCAGAGGTAAGGGAGGCTGGCAAATCATAAAGAAGCAGGAGCTGACAACATGCCTTGCAAAATAGCTGTGGCAAAACCAGCCCTAGACTTAGAGTAGAGAGGAAGGTGATAATGCTTAGAGAAAGTATGCACTGAACTCCAAGTAGCTGCCTCCAAAATATCCTTAGTTGCCACCCCCCTTAGAAATGCTGTTGAAGTGGCAGTAGCCCTAGTGGAATGAGGCCTAATCCCAGCTGGAATCTCCTTGCCATGATGGGAATAACAAAATGCAATGCAAAACCCAATCCACCTAGAAATAGTTTGTTTTGACACAGGCTTGCCCTGCGAACTCAAAGCAAAAGAAACAAACAACTGCTGAGACTGCCTAAAATCCTTAGTCCTGCTTAAATAATAACGCAATTGCCTGTGTACATCTAAAGTGTGCAAAATCTTTTCCCCTTTATTTTGGGGTCTGCATAAAAAGTAGGCAAATGAATAGTTTGGTTTAAAGCCACACTAGAAACCACCTTAGGCATAAAGGAAGGATTAGTACGTAATGATACCCTATCCTTATGGAAAATCAAAAGGGCTCTACTGCCATAAGGGCCTGCAACTCAGACACCCTTCTTGCAGAAGTAATAGCCAACAGAAAAGCAGTCTTCCATGACAAATATTTCAATTCAGCAGTAGCCGCAGGCTCAAAAGGTTGTAGAGTAAGTTTTCCAACACAAAATTGAGATCCCAAGCAGGAGTAGGAGCTCTACGGGGGTCTTATATTCTTTGCCCCTCTAAGAAACTGCTTGAACAAAGGATGCGAAAACAATGGTGGGTCACAATCATAGTGAGCTGAAATTGCTGCAGCATGAATCTTAATGGAAGAGAAGGACAAACCTTTGTCCAATAACTCAGTAAGACATTGAAGAGCCACACTCAAATTAGGCTCAGAAATCTCCAAATTCTTTGCTGTACTCCAAAATAAAAATCTCTTCCATTTTTCTGCGTACACTTTCCTTGTACTAGGTCTTCTAGCTTCCATAATCACATTTAAAACTTGTTGAGGAAGTTGAGACCTGCTGTGTTTCAACACAGAATATGCCAGGCTGTTAGATGAAGAGAGTGAAGCTTGACATTGAGCAGATGACCGTCCTTCTGAGATAACAGATGTGGAATCAAAGGTAAAGGCCATGGAGGCTTCCTTACCAGACTCCTTAGTAGTGGGTACCAGTGTTGCGAGGCCAATCTGGAGCTATTAAAATCATCCTTGGCTTGTCTTGTCTGACCTTTAAGAGCACCTTTGGAAGAAGAGGCAGAGGTGGAAAGGCATACACATGAAGATTTTTCCAACTGAAAGACAGAGCATCCACTTTCCAAGCTGTGTGATGAAACCCCTTTGTGCAAAACTTTGGCAGCTGGTGGTTTAGTGGAGAAGCGAACAGATCTATGTCTGGAGTTCCCCATGACACTGTCAATTTCTGAAATACATGAAGATCCAGTTTCCACTCGTGGGGATCCATGATTTGTCTGCTTAACACATCTGCTAAGGAGTTCTGTGCTCCGGCAGAAACCTTGCCTGAAGAGTTAGTTGCAAGCTGAGCAGTCTCCCATAAAATCATTGCTTGCCTGCATAGAGGATAAGAATGTGTTCCCCTTGTTTGTTGATGTACCACATGACAGTTGTGTTGTCTGTTAGAATCAACACCTGCCCTGGAAGAAGTAACTCCTTGAAAGCCATTAATGCAAACTGGACTGCTAACATCTCCTTCATGTTGATATGTAGATGCTGTAGTCTGGCAGGCCACTTGTCTTGTATCCACTTTCCATTTAGATGAGCTCCCCAAGCAATGTCTGAGGCATCTGTCGTTAGAATCTGACTCGCCTCTGGCGGGTCACAGAGAGTCCCTTGTTTAGGTGACATTCCTGAGCCCACCACAAAAATTCTTTTTGAAGGCAAGGTATTATTTGAATGACAGTGTCCAAATCCTGGCAGTGCTGTGTCCATACATTTTTGAGATACCATTGCAGCTTCCTCATATGCAGTTTGGCATTGGGAAGCACCAGAATACAAGATGCCATGAACCCTAATGCTTGAAGGACTGTCCTTGCAGTCAGCACGGACTGATGAGATAGTTGATGGAAGTAAAGGGATAGACTCTTTTGTTTGTCCGGGGTTAAAAGGCCATCTGGGCTGCTGTATTCAGTCTCACACCCAGAAAGCACATGTCTTGAGAGGGTACTAGACTGGACTTTATTTCATTCACAGAATACCCTAGGCATCTTAGCACTGCTATAACATATTCCAGATGCTGTAGAAGGTCTTCCTTTTCTTGAGCCAGAATCAGGCAGTCGTCCAAGTAAGGATAGATTTGAATTCCTTTTAGCCTGAAGTAAGCTATCACTGGAGCCAGAACCTTTGTGAATACTCTGGGCGCAGTTGATAAGCCAAAGGGCAATGCAGAGAACTGATACTGAGAATTTCCAGCTCGAAAACGCAGATACTTCCTGCAACTTAGTCTTATAGGCACATGAAGGTAAGCTTCCTTGAGATCTAAAGTTACCATCCAGTGATCTTTGCCCAGCAGAGGTAAAAGCTGTTGTAACGTCAACATCTTGAACTTGGGAATGTCCAGATAAGTGTTGAGGATAGATAAATCCAAAATTGGTCTCCACGTGTTCCCCTTCTTTGGTACTAGGAACAGGCGAGAATAAAATCCTAGGCCCCTTTCTGATACAGGGACTGGCTGAATGGCCCCTATTTGGAGTAACAGAGAAATTTGCTTGTGAGCCTCTTTCCTTTGTGGAGGAGGAACGTCTGGCATGCCTTTGAAAGGGGTAATGTATGGAAATAAAACCTGTAACCGTGGTGAATGATATCCAACACCCATCTGTCTTGAGTAATTAAATCCCAATTTTCTTTGAAAAGAGACAGTCTTCCTCCCAAAGGAGCTGCCAGACGAGAATCTACTGGCAGCTGAAAAGGCAGGTCATTGGGTCTGTTTACGAAAGGACTGACCCCTGCCCTCACCAGAAGTCTGAGCAGGTGAACTCCCTGTTCTAGGCCTAAAAGAACCTTGAGCTCTGCCCCTACCACGTCTAGACCTACCCCTAGACTGGGAATCATAAGCAGGATATGTCCATCCCTTAGTAGGCCAATTTCTACTAAACTTCGGTGGCTGCACCTGCAAAAATCTTTAACAGTTTGCATAGACTTAGCTTTGTCCTCCATTTTCTTTAAAACTGCTTCCACAGGCGAACCAAACAACACATCAGACTGTAAAGGAGCATCCAAAATCCTTGTCTTAACATGCTCAGCTAAATTCTGATCCCTCAACCAGGCATGCCTGCGAAGAACAGAACTAGTGGCAGCCACCCTCGAGGAGGCCTGTACAGCATCAAAACCACATTGCAAAGAATGCTTACCCACTTGTTCAGACACATGAACTAAATCCAGCAACTCTTTACACTCAATACCTTCCGCCAAAGCATCCACCTTAGATTTCAATTGTGAAAGAAGATAATTTTGATATTTTAGCATGTGAAACTGACAATTCAACGCCCTCATGGCTAAAGTGGAAGAAGTATACACTTTCTTTCCCCATCTATCCAAAGCCCTTGCCTCTTTATCAGTGGGAACAGGGTTTTTAACAACAGAGGCCTTAACACCTTTAGGTCCCTGAGAAACAGTTTTCGGGTCTGCCCTAGGACTCTTAAAAAGATACTTATGAGCTTCAGGCACCCTATAGTACCTATCAGGTTTAACAGGAGCAGGAGGCAAAGAATCAGGGTTCAGGAAGCCTCTGCAAAACATCTTCCACCACATTCAACACAGGAGGTATAGCTAAGGGCCTATGCTGGGGTAAAAACAAGAATTCCCTAAGCCTTTTCCTGGAATCAGAGTAATCTTGGCCTTCCCATTTAAAGTGTTCCCTCATGGAATGCAGAGTCTCTGAAAATGAGAAATCCTCAGGAGGAGAAGCTGTAGGAGTGGAATCATCCACATCAGAATCAGAATAAGGAGGATACTCCTGCAAGTCTTCCGCAGAAGACTCAGAAGCCTCTGAACACTGTTCAAAACTCTCAAACTCAGGTTCCACCCTAGGCCTCTTATGAGGGGTGGGCATAGAACCTCTAATCATAGTAATCAAATCTTCTGCCATTTTAAGCATATGTTTCTTAGGCACAGAACCTGAAGTGCTAGGAGAAGCCCCCACTGAAGCCAAACCTGGCCTACCTCTCAAAGAAGTTTTGGAAACAGAAGGAGAGGGTCTAACTACCTTGGGAAGAGAGGGAAGAACAGTTACCTGAGGAGCCCCCTCAGCTTGGCCTACCTCCTGAGAAGGCACATCCTGTAACAGTAAAGTCTCTGCCTGAGACTCCAAAGAAACTCCTGGCAAAACCTCTGGCTCCACTGAGCCTTCTAAAGAACCGGCGTCCGGGACTGCCGGTTCATCAACCCTAGGCTTCGCTGTTTTGTCCTTGCGCTTTTTGGACGAAGCGGGCGTCGGAGCATCCGGCGGCATTTTATAATTACAACGCTTCCCAAACACTAACCTGGCACAGTCTAACCTTCTCTTAATAGTGCGTTTGTTAAATCTAGCACAAGAGCGGCATCCAACAACGTCGTGCTCAGGCCCTAAACAAGGTATACACAAGGTATGGTAATCCCTATGAGGTATCTGTTTCCCACAAGAAATACAGTTATTCACTTTTTCTGACATCCGGTTAAATACTGAGGCAAGAAAAAAACAAAATGTTCCCCAACGGGGTACTTAGCCAACTTTGATTCGGTCTGAAACTCCGACTTCAGAAAATTTCAGAACGCCAACCTGCACTCGCAAAACTGCTTCTGCATCGGACCATGCGGCAAAAAAGACTGAGGATATGGCGTCGGTCATGCGCATTAGTACCCTGACGTACTGACGACAGTCTAATGCGCCCTGACCGACGTCAGCCATATACTTTGGTATTCGGGCCGACTGGACAGCGGACTACCCAGTAGTTAGGACTGCAGCAATGTGGAATGAAGAACATCTGGGTGCATTCACTGAATCCTCACCAAGACACACATATCCTACAAGAAGGCTTGACACAGACTAATAGCTGGTGCCAGAGCGTGGTCTAAAACTCGGTGCCAAAAACTGCATCAAGGTTTCTTTCAGAAAGATGGTCAACTCAGCAAACTACTACATTGACAATACATCCCTAAAAGTAAATTCTAAGTCAGAGATCTGGGAATGCACTTATACAGGGATCTGGCATTTGACCATCATGTATCTACAGTACTGAGGAAATCATTCTATGCTGTACAAGTTGCACGCAGGTGTATGGTATCTAGATCCAAAAATGCTATTGTTCCATTGTACTCTGCTCTCATAAGACCAATTGTACAGTACAATGCAAACCACCAAAAAATCAGTAGTTTGGGACAAGATTGTGATATAAAAGAACTTGAGCAAGAGGGAATGTATACATATTTAGGAAAGTACAGTTGTGTACACATACCATAAATGTAGATGTTCGAGTGTATTCACTGTTGCAGTCATCACCCGTGGGTTAGCCCTACTGTGGTAGCCCTCAGCCGGCCCAAATACCAGAGTCAATGTTTTTCTGTGGCAGCTGATGTCGCTTGCATCTGAATGAAACTGTGATTCAAGTAGAGTAGTGTATTTAGTGGTGTGCGGGAAGTGCCAATCTTTCTACGTAGGTAAGACGGAAAGAAAACTCAAAAAAAGAATCTACGAGCATATTTATGACATCAATAAGGGGAAGGAAACGAATGCACTTTATAAACATAGTGAAGCCTGTAATGGGTATAGTTTTAGATTTTTAGTGTTGGAACAAATTAAGATAGATAATAGAGGGGGCCCCTGGGAAGAGGTTCTTGAAAGTAAAGAGCTATGGTGGCAGGTTAGCTTAGAAGCAGGAAAGGAACCAGGATTAAATGACTACCTGTCTATTGTGTCCTTGTTGAAAATAAAATCAAATAAAATTTAATTGTAATAGCAACAAAGAGACACCAGAGGGGGCAAGACTAAAGAAATAAACAGTATTTCAATGTGAATGTTTTTAATGTGAATGTTCTTAAGTATTTATTTAAAAGAGAAATAATTGAACTTTATTTCTAAGGTTTTTAAACAATTTTATTTATTTAATTAATAGATATTAAGCTTGTTTACAATTAATCAACATCATAATATATTTTTAACATATACTTGGCTTAACTAATGAATATTTATGAGCTATTATAATGAATTTGATTTGATGAATTTGAAAGTAATTGGTGTTATTTTATTGGTTTGGTTTTAATGAATCAATTGAATAAAGGTATATAAATGTATTAATGGGTAAAAGACAGTTATCTGATGAAGTCCAGGGTGGACGAAAACGTATGTTTGGAAGGAGCGTTAATATTGGATTGTGACAATAAAACAGTTTTAATAACCTAAACGACGAGTTTTTCCTTTCGTAGGCACTGTGGACTTGTTTTCTTGATGTCGCTTGCTGCCTGACGTCAGGACATCAGTGCTATAAAGGAAGGCAGCCAACGCCATTACATCAGTCTTTCTTGCCCTAACCAGTAAGAGGCCCAAGTAAATATGGTAAAGTGGTCCTGGGGTCTAAACGCCACCATTAGAAACTTATGTCTTCCCTAAAGAAAGAAGATACAAGGGGGAAGGAGGGTGGGAAACCAGGGCTGCAACAGTGAATACACTCTAACATCTACATTTATGGTAAGTGTACACAACTGTACTATGTTCTTCGTGCTTCACTGTTGTAGTCATCACCTGTGGGAGGATTCATAAAGCTGAGGAGAGGGGTGGTAGGATTAGTAAGAGACCTAGTAATGGGTCAGCATGCCCTGCAGAACTGAAGAGGCAAACCCTGCCCTAGCCTTAGAAAATAGAGGTAGGTGGTAATGCTTGGTAAAGGTATGGACAGAAGTCCACGTGGCAGCTTCCAGGATGTCCCTGGTGAGAACTCCTCTGAGGAATGCTGTGGAATTGGAGGCTGCCCTAGTGGAATGGGTTCAAACAGACTGGGGGGGGGGGGGGGTTCCCATGCAATCTGTAGCAGAAATGGATAGTGTGATATCCATTTGGAAATGGTTTGCTTGGATTTGGGCTTCCCCTCTGCCCCTGGGGCAAAGCTGACAAGTAGTTGGCCTGTTTTCCTGAAGGGTTTAGTACGGTCCAGACAGTATTCTGAGCTGTCTGTGCACATCTAGTGAGTGCAGAATTATTTCCCCTCGTTTTGAAGGTTAGGAGAAAAGGTGGGTAGATGTATGGCCTGGTTGAGAGTTACATTAGATAACATCTTGGCCATAAAGGAGGGATTAATCCTCAGGGAGACCCTTGTCTGCATGGAGGATGAAGGGCTCAATGGCCATCAGTGCCTGAAGTTCCGAAACCCTTCTGGCTGAGGTGATATGAGAAAAGCAGTCTTCCAGGAGAGGTATCTTAGTTCTACTGAAGCAGCAGGTTCAAAGGGTGGTAAAGTTAGTTTTTCCAAAACATAATTCTGGTCCCAGGCTGGAGTGGGTTGCCTTCTGGGAGGTCTGATATTAGAAGCCCCTCTGAGGAATTGTTTAATCAAGAGATGGGAGAAAAGGGGCTGTTCTTTATCAAAATGAGCAGAAATGGCTGAGGCATGGATTTTAATACAGAAGGAGGAGAGGCCATTATTAAGTAGCTCCGCTAGGTAGTCCAGGATAAGAGGGATGGAAGGTTGTGAGGCATTGCCCCCTCTGGACTGGCTCCAGGAGCAAAATCTTTTCCATTTTCCTGCATAAGATTTTCTGGTGCTGGGCCTTCTGGCCTCTGTGATAAAGTCTAGGACCTGTTTGCTTAACAGGAGCCCCTTGTTTGCCTTTAACGTATTAGTCATGCTGACAGTTTGAGAGTCTGCAAGTCTGGGTGCAACATCTCCCCCACCTGAGTTAAGAGGTCTGAGATCAGGGGAAGCTACCTGGGAGGCTGTAAGGTCAGGCTGCGCAGTAAGGGGTACCAATGTTGTCTGGACCAATCTGGAGCAATGAGGATGGACTTTGGTCTCTCCTCCCTTACTCTGATAAGTACCTTTGGAACAAGAGGCACAGGAGGGAATGAGTACACAAAGAGGGTGCTCCAGGGGAAGGTCAAGGCATCCATTTTCCATGCTAGGTGTTGATAGCCCCTGGTACAGACTTTTTTCAACTGATGGTTGAGATGTGAAGCAAAGAGATCCACCTCTGGAGTCCCCCACGCCTGAGTGATTTGTAAAAAGATTTTTCTGTGGACCTGGCATTCATGGGGGTCCGGTAAGTTTCTGCTTAAATGGTCTGCCAGGGTGTTGTTGACCCCTGGTAGGTATTGCGCTATCAGTAGTAGTCCCATGGACTAGGCCATCAACCACAGGTTCATGGCTAGCCTGCACTGAGGGGTAAGATTGGGTCCCTCCTTGTTTGCTGATGTACCACATCACTGTAGTGTTGTCTGTTTTGATAAGGAGAACCCCTGGCTTGAGATGGGGTTTGAAGGATGTCAGAGCCTTTTGTACTGCCATCATTTCCTTCTGGTTGATGTGTAAGGGAAGGTGCTGGGCATCCCAAAGATCTTGGGTTTACCTGCCTTCTAGGTGAGCGGCCCAAGCTATGTCTGAGGCGTCGGTGGTAATGGTCTGCCCGGTTCGGCAGAGAGTGAAGGAAAGACCCTTGTTCTGGGCACAGGCCCCTGCCCACCAGAAAACCCCGGCCCTTATACAGGGGATCAGAGGGACAGAGGTCTCTAGAGGTTGAGTGTGCTGACACCAAAGGTTCTTTAGGTACCACTGAAGTTTTCTCACATCAAGCCCGACCAGAGGAATTAGAAGGATGCAAGATGCCATGTACCCCCCCGCCCCAGGCTTGCAGGAACTTCCTCGCATGAGGTGACTTCTGGAAGCCAGCTGAGTAAATAGAGATGCAGGAAGCTCTGCTTTTCTGGGGGCAGGAAGAACATTTGGGATGCTGTGTCCAGCAGTGCTCCCAAGAAAATGATCTTCCTGGAGGGTATTTGCTTAGATTTATTCTCGTTGAAGGTGTAACCCAAGGAAGGTAGGAGGGTTTTGACAAAGAGGAGGTCCTTGAGGAGCTTTTCTTTGCAATCTGCCTGAATGAGGCAGTCGTCCAAATGAGGGTAAATTTGTACATTTTTCTCTCTGCAAATGGCTATGGCCGGGGTTAAGCATTTGGTGAATACCCTGGGAGCAGTAGATAAGCCAATGGGTAGCGCAGAGAACTGAAAGTGTTGTGAGCCTGCTCTGAAGCAATGGAATTTCCTGCAGGATTCCCTTATGTGGATGTGGAGGTAGGCATCTTTTAGATCTAGGGTACCTAACCAGGCATTTTTTTTGTCAGCATAGGTAGCAGCTGCTGCAAAGTTTGTATTTTGAATTTGGGGACCACCAGGAAGGTGTTCAGACTGGTTAGATCCAGGATGGGGTGCCAAGTGCCATCTTTTCTGGGAACAAGGAATAGTCTGGAATAAAAGCCTTTGCCTGTTTGATCTGAGGGGACAGGTTCTACTGCCCCTTGGGATATGAGAGTTTGGACTTGTTTCAATGCCTCTGACCACTGATTTGGAGGTAAGTCTGGGTACCCTCTTAGAACTGGGAGTTCGTTGGAGAATTTGTATCCCTGAAAATAGATCTTTTTAAGACCCATTGGTCCTTTGTTACATAAGCCAATTTTCTTTGCAGAGGGAGAGCCTTCCTCCTAGTTTTTGGTGAGTGATAAGAGGGCAGAGGGAGTCATTGTGAGTTTTTGCCATAGAGATGGATTAGAACTCCCTGCTTTGAGGCAGAAGTGGTCCACTGTTTGTTCTCCGCTGTCCCTAGGATAGGAGTCTGGGTGGTCTGTCCCCTGCAGGGTTTACCTTGCCCCTGTCTGCTAGGTGCAGGAAAAGACCAGTGTTGAGGGAAAATTCCTGCTGAACCTAGAAAGTTGTACCTCGAGGAAATCTTTTACTATTTGCATAGATTTTCCTTTATCTTCCATCTTTTTAAGCACCTCTTCTGCTTTTACTCCAAACAAGCGGTCCTTATCCAAGGGTGCATCAAGTAATTTAGATTTGACGTGAACAGGGAGAGCTTGTTCCTTCAACCATGCATGTCTCCTAATGATAGATCCTGACACTGCTGCCCTTGCTTGAGGCTTCTAGGGCGTCATCTCCACAGTGTAATGAGTGTTCAGCCACTTGACAAGTAGAGTGCAGTAAATCTACTTTTTCAAATTAGCAGAGTCAGGAAAGGTTGAAATCTTTTCTTTTAATAGTTCCAAAGTGTGGTGTTGATATTTTAACATGTGGAACTGACAGTTGAGTGCTCTGATAGCTAAGGTTGCAGAGGTGTATATGTTTTACCCAATCTGTCCAGAGCTCTGGAGTCCTTGTCAGAAGGAATAGGATTCTTTTCAGAACTAGCCTTAGTGCCTTTTGATCCCTGTGTAATGACCTCTGGGTTTGCAGCAGGATTTCTGTACAGGTATTTGTGAGAAACCGGTGCTCTGCAATACCAGTCAGGTTTGGTGGGAGGGTGTTAGGAGCTAAGCTGGATTCATGGAAGACATCATCTATCACCTCTAAGATTGGGGGGGTGGCCAAGGGTCTGTGCTGGGGCAGGTCTAGAAAGTCTTAGCTTTTTCTTAGACTGAGGGAAGTCCTGGGATTCCCAGTGGAAATGTTACCTGAGGGTGTGAAGGGTTTTCCCCAAAGGAAAGATCTTCTGGTAGGGAGGCAGAAGGAATGGATTCCTCTGCATCTGAATGCTCATAAGTAGTCAGATGTCATTGTTCCTCTTCAAAATCTGCATAATCAGACTCCTCAGAATCCTGTTCCATCAGTATTTCAGGAGAAAGGTCTCTTTTCCTTTTAGAAGTTGTGGTCCGACTACCCCTGATAAGGGTGATGAGATCCTCCATTTTAAGCATTTGAGCTTGGGGTGGTGGAGCAGGTGTAAAATGGTGGCTAGGGGTAGATTTCCTAGGAGTGGCCTTGCTTCTAGGCCTAAGAGTATCCATCGGTCTGAGAGAAATGGTAGTCGGATGAGAAGATGTCTTTTTGTCTAGATTCGGTAGTGCGAAAAACCTCCTTGGAAGCCAGTGCCTGCGTTGCGGGTTCAGACCTAACCGAGGCAGAGACAACCAACGGCTTGGAAGATGAAGATTTCTGTGGCATACTGGACTCCGAAAAGGTCTCAGTAGAGGCCTGCAAAGGTATCAGATCTGGCATCAGGGGCTGCGAATGCACCTCACTGAATTCTGGAGAACTGACGACTTGCTTAGCGGTACAGTTGTCGGAAGGCTTAGCCTTGTGTAGTCTGTCTCTATCTTTATCCTTACTTTTTTTTTTTTGGAATGTCTATGGATTGTTGGCTGATGGATGCCATTTTGGAATGCGAAGACAGAAGATGAAAATACCTGGCTACAATAAGAGCTCTACAATGAATGGCTCCCACATTAAAAACGGCAAAGAACCAGCAACGGGGGACGTCATGGTCTGGACCTAAACAAGTGATGCAGTATGAATGGAAGTCTTGGTGTGGGATTTGCTTTCCACAGGCGAGATAATTGTTAACTTTTTCGGACATCAGTTAGTGCAAGAAAAAAGGATCCCCAACAGGGTACTTAGCTTTAGACATTTTAAGCTGTAATTCAAACTCTGGTAGCGACCGACTGGCACACTTGCGAACTGCTTTTGCTATGGGCTCCACGGCAAGAAGGACTGGTGTAATAGCGTCTGCTGCTTTCCTTTATAGCACTGAAGTCAGGCAGCAAGCAACAGCAGCCGATGCAGAAAAACTTTAACTCTGGTATTCGGGCCAGCCAAGGGCTACCACAGAAGGGATAGCCCACAGGCGATTACTGCAACAGTGAAACATGAAGAACATCTGCTAAGGGATCAACAATAAAACATGAACAAATATGAAAAAAAACTCAGTAAAGAATATTTTAGAAGGCTTAAATTAATCCTAAAAACAGCACTGACATCTAGGAACAAAGTTCAAGCTATAAACCAATTTGTTCTTCCTGTCTTAACTTACAGTTTTGGAGTGACTGACAGGCCCCAAAAGTTGTTGGGTAAATCAGACAGGAAAACAAGAAGGATGATTCACACTCATCAAATGATTTATAAAAATCAGAGCATGCCAAGATTATATATTCCCCTTTCCGAAGGAGGTATAGGCCTCCTTGAAACTGATTACATGTATATATTTGCAACCGTGGGACTGCATACATATCTGCTTGACCTCATAAGACCCAAACATAGTGAAAGTTTTGAAATGTGAGGAGTATAAATCTAAGATGACTTCTCCTCTTAGTCTAGCAGAAGCATATCGGTGTCAAGCGGGAATGGAAATCAAACCAGAAGTAGATAAAAATAAGGCAGCAACTGAATGTGCAAAATAAACAAAAGAAAGAATATAAGGTGAAGGATCAGATGAGAAGGCAAGAAATGTGAAAATGTACAAACATAGTTGCAAGTATCCAAGACAAAACTTCACGGTGTCCAAGTCAAGAGATGCTTGCTTCAATTTATTGATAATCCATAAAAGTTGAGAGCTTTCGTCCACTCAAGGACTTCTTCAGAACTAAATAGCATTTAAAATCAACCAAGTTATATACTGTTTAAAAACCATCAATTAACCAATTACATTGCCTTCCCTATTAAAATTCGTTAGCCCTTAGACATCCTCCTGTAAAACAAGCAGCCTTAAAAGCATGAATAGGAAAACAATAATATTTGTATACCATCATTTGTCATAAAATTAACACATTGTAAAAATGTTGTTACAATTTTGTCACTTTCATTTTTAATACAGAATTGATTGAAACATATTCATTTAAACCCGGCTTGTGCATTGCATCCAATCTAAGCTGCCAGAGGAGTTCCTTGTACTCTATCCTATCTTCCCAAGTTTCCCCTCTGCTTCAAATGGAACAACTTCTAAGATGCCAAAAACAGTTTTTTTTTTGTGTCCCTCAGATATAAAAGTATGTTTAAATAATGCGTTGTCGTGTTTAATTTTCTTATATCAAACAAGTGTTCGTAAATTCTCTTGAGAGTTTCCTCTCCATTTTCCCCACATAGAATGAGAGGCAAAAATCACAAAGTGCTAAGTATACCAGACCACTTGTGTTACAATCCCCTTTTCTGAAACTAATTTTTGAATGAAAAATGTTGTAAGGTGATCTCCCCCTTACTATGTACTGACAGTAGTTACACTTGCCACATTGGTGGTTCCAGTCCTGTGAGACTGAAATACCCTTTCTAACAATTTTTTAATGTTCCTATCCACTTTATATGTAAAAGTGGGCACTTCCCCTACATGTTGAAACAACTTTTCTTCCATTTTCAGGATAGCCCAGTTTCTCATAATAATGTTTTTACATCCTGGTTTCCCCCATTAAACTTTATAACCACAGTGTTCCGAAAGGCACCTGGGTCAGGGTTGTTTTTCTGGCCTATATTCATTAATAGGTCTGGCTTACCCAAAATACATTACTTTCTGTCTCTTTCTTCCTTCCGTAATGTTTTTAACATACACTGGGGATACCCCCTTTCTGGAAACATAGATGTCAGTGTATCTAGTTTCTCCTCAACTAAGATTTCATCAGAATTCATTCTAGCTGCTTGAATGAATTTTCCCTTTACCAAATTCTTTTTACAGTATCCTGGGTGTCTGCTTCTAAAATAGAGGTTACTATTTTAATACGTTTCTTTACTATGTATATGTACTCTTGAGGTGAATATCCAAATAGTGTACTTCGTTAACATTCTTGCTGTATGTAAACCTTAAAAAAGATGTTGTACCCTCTAAGTAGCTCAAGAATGTCTCAGTCTCCAAGGGATCCCCTTTCCATGCAAAAAACAGGTTGTCCCAAAATCGTGAGTAGTTAGACCGTAAGGTTGAATGGGTAGAATTCAAGATAACTTTTCTCTCCCATCCTAACATCACAATATTGGCAAAAATAGGGGTGCATATGCTGCTCCCATTTCCACCCCACTGACCTGTTTGAAATATTCTTTAAAATACAAAAAGGTGTTATTTAAAACTAACTCCATAAGGTCCACCAAAAAGCGTATTCCTTGGGCACTGAACATTTTAGTTTCAAGAAGTGTTTCTTCAAATAGTTCTAGACCTTCCTAATGATGGGTACATTCCAGTTATATTGTTTAAGTGTTTCACTGAAAATATTTTTGCTGAAATGGTTGCACTTTGTTACTGGCTAAAGATCATATGTTTTTCTAGACTATGGTGAGTTCTAATGGCAAACGAAATGTGGTCACTTGTGCTACCTGAGAAGCAGCCTATTTTTGTCAGTCTGTCTGGCTTGTTTTGTAAGGATCCAATCTAATGTTGAGTGTCTCTCTGAAGTTTTAATGATGTGGTTATTAACTATTTGAAGTTGTACAAAAGTTTGTGGATTCCGTGCGGGTAGTGGAATTTGAATAGCAAGTCCATGTTTAAGTCTCCAGCTATTATAGGTTCATGGTTAATTTGTTGGAATGGTCAATACAGATGGTTTTCAGCAGTATCACTGTTAGTCTCTAGTAGTACATAAATTGCTGTTAAACATATAGTTTTCCTACTGTTGACTTTTAGGAGAGTTACTAAAAGTTCAGTATTGTTAAATATGGGTATTTCCTGTGGGAGTAATTTGGTTAGAGAATTTTTATAGATGATTGCTACTCTACCTGCATGCTTGTTTTGTCCATCATGCCTGAGTATATTAAATCCTGGGGGGTGATCTTACTGCACATACGTCTTAGGTTCACATTTAGTAAGGGGAGTATGGGTTCTGTTTTTTGTTGACTGGTATTAGGTGATTGGTCTGTTTCAGCATTGGAAGTGATGGTTTTATGAATAGTGGGACCGTGGCTGCAGTAAATATCTTCACTAATTATATGAATTGATATTTTACAGTGGGTAGAGTGTGGCCAGTTGTATATTGGTCTTGGCTTGGTATTTGTTTATAAATTTGGATACTTAGTTTTATGGTATTTATGTGCCTTCCATGGAAGGTTGGGTGCCGGGCTGGCAACTCGACACTGTAAAAACATGAGCGGACAGGTGATCCGCTGTGGCGACCCCTAACCGGGAAAAGCCGAAAGAAGTTTTATGGTAAATCAAATCTGGTTTGTTTGTAGAGATAGGGTGCTATGGAGACAGACAGGCTGGCTGGGTAGATGCTGATATTCTATATGAGAACTGGTTGAAGTCCTATATATCTGAAGGTAGTGGATTTGATAACTGGTGAAGGCTAATACAGCTAAGAGGAATCATAAAATAATCTGAGTTAGAGGTAATTTATTTAACCTGGGATTTGTCTTTGATGTAAATTAGGATTTAAAAAGTTATGGGGGGTACTGGGTTAATTGTAGAGATGTAATGTAATAGTTACAGGATCAAGGAGTAAGACAGTTTGAGAAAGAGAGAGACAGTACAGTTTTGTACCTACCATAAATGTAGATGTCCGAACTGGATAGCATCTGCAGTCATAACAAATGGGTTGTCCTGTCGTCAGGCAGCCCTTCGGTCGGCCGGATTCCAAAGTCTGGGTCCGGCTTCGGCTGATGTCGCACTTCACCCGACGTCATCTCTGCTGGTCTTCGGGTATAAAGGCATCAGCCGACGCCATTTTCCTCAGTGTTTCTTGCCCCAGATGCCAGTTGCCCCCTTGGAAGGCTAAATTTTGGATAAATGCCAATGTTTCCAGACAAGGTAGAAGGCAAACACAAAAAATAAGCATGTATGTACATATATACAAACAAATACACCATAAGAGACTCCCCCCTAACTAGCTATTAGGAGGGTAAATACCCTAGGAGTACCACAGAGGGGAAGGAGGGTGGGTAATCCTGACTGCAGATGCTATCCAGTTCGGACATCTACATTTATGGTAGGTACAAAACTGTACTATGTCCTTCATGGATGCATCTGCAGTCATAACAAATGGGTAGAATACCATAGCCAAACTAGGGGTGGAGGAAGAAAATTTATGGTGTAGTTAGGATCCCTTGCAGTACAGCAGTGGCAAACCCTGCTCGGGATCTGGAGTATAGAGGTAAATTATAATGCTTGGCAAATGTATGCACGGAGGTCCAAGTAGCCGCCTCAATAATGTCCTTGGTTGCCACTCCTCGTAAGAAAGCTGTGGTAGTGGCTGTTGCCCTTGTAGAATGAGGTCTTATGTTCTGTGGAATTGGTTTTCCATGGTAGGAGTAACAGAATCTTATGCAATTTCCTATCCATTTGGAGATTGTCTGTTTGGAAATTGCTTTTCCTTCCCTTCCTGTTGCATAGGCTACTAAAAGCTGGTCAGTTTTTCTGTTACTTTTGGTTCTGTCCAGGTAGTAGCGTAACTGCCTATGTACATCCAAGGTGTGCAGCAGTCTTTCCCCTCTATTCTGTGGATTGGGAAAGAAGGTAGGTAGGTGGATTGCCTGGTTTAAAGACACTCTGGATACCACCTTAGGCATAAATGTAGGATTAGTTCTCATGGACACCCTATCTTGATGGAAGATTAGGAAGGGTTGCACTGCCATTAAGGCCTGTAGTTCCGAAACCCTCCTTGCTGAGGTAATTGCCAGTAGGAAAGCAGTTTTCCATGACAGGTGTTGTAGATCTGCTGTTGCTGCTGGTTCAAAAGGCGGGAGTGTCAACTTTTCTAGCACAAAGTTAAAGTCCCATGCTGGCAATGGTGGTTTCCTAGGAGGTTTTACATTCTTGATCCCTCTGAGGAATTGCCTGAGTAGGGGATGTGAGAAGACAGGTGGCTCGAAGCTGTATTCTGCAGAAATAGCTGATGCATGTATCTTGATGGAGGAAAAGGACAGGCCTGTGTGTAGAAGCTCTGCCAAGTACTCCAGGATGTTAGCAATGTCTATGTTTGACGCACCTTTTCCTCTTTCAGCACTCCAAGTGACAAACCTTTTCCATTTTCCTTCATAGTTCTTTCTTGTTGAAGGTCTGCGGGCTTCAAGGATAATGTCTTTAACCCTTTGGGATAAGTCTGGGTTAGTTGCTGTTAAGTGATGTTCCAGGCAGTCAATTGTAAGGTTTTCAGGTTTGGGTGCATGATGTTGTAGTTGTTCTGGGTTAACATCAAAGGCATCAGGGGTACTGACCACATTCTCCCCTGTGACATGCTCCTCAGCAAAGGATACCAGTGTTGTCTTGGCCAATTTGGAGCTATCAGAATTATCCTTGGGCGTTCCTCTTTGATTTTCAGTAGCACCTTGTGCATCAAAGGAAGAGGAGGAAATGCATATGCTATCAGGTCTTTCCAACTGAAGGATAGAGAGTCCACCTTCCATGCACTTGGGTGGCACGTCCTTGTGCAGAATTTCTTGAGCTGGTGGTTGAGTGGGGATGCGAATAGGTCTATTTGTGGCATTCCCCATTTCTTCGTGATGGTCTTGAAGATGTCCGGGTGCAGCATCCATTCGTGAGCATCCGAGGTAGTTCTGCTTAACATGTCTGCTAGGGTGTTTTCTTTTCCTGGCACAAATATTGCCTGTAACTGGATGTTGTAGCTCAGAGCCATATTCCAAAGGTCCAGAGTCATTCTGCAAAGGGGGTATGAATGAGTGCCTCCTTGCTTGTTGATGTACCACATGACTGTGGTGTTGTCTGTCCTTATCAGTAAATGGCCTTCTTTGAGGAATGGCCTGAATTTCTGGATTGCTAGTTTTACTGCCAGCATTTCTTTTTGGTTTATGTGCAGGTGCAGTTGGTCTGGAGTCCACAATCCTTGTATGCACTTGTCCAACATGTGCGCCCCCCAGCCTAGGTCTGAGGCGTCCGTTGTGATGGTTTGGTTTGCTTGACAGTTGTGGAAGGGCAAGCCTAGGTTTGACTGGCATGCTTGGGCCCACCATAGGAACTCTTGTTTCAGGCATGGGATTAGAGGGATTTCGGTTTCTAAGCTGTGCCTGTGTTGAGACCATAAATTTTTTAGGTACCACTGTAGCTTTCTCATATGCAGTCTGGCATGGGGGATCAGGATTATGCATGATGCCATGAAGCCCAAGGCCTGCAGTATTTTTCTTGCTGTTAGTTTGTTCTGCTTTGTTAATGCCAAGAAGTAAAGAGGAAGTTGTTCTTGTTTTTCTGCAGTCAGGAATGCCATTTGTTTTACTGTGTCCAATTCTGCACCCAAGAAAGTTCTTGTCTGGGATGGGACCAGTCTTGACTTTTTTAAATTGACTGTGTATACCAGGGCTTGTAGTAAGCAAATGACCCTTTGTAAATCTGTTGTCAGCTTGTCTTTGTTGTCCGCTTGTAACAGGCAGTCATCCAGGTATGGGTAGATTTGGATTCCCTGTAGCCTGCAATGAGCAATTACTGATGCCAGGCATTTTGTGAATACTCTGGGCGCAGTAGATAAGCCAAAAGGCAATGCTGAGAATTGATAATGCTCTGATCCTGCAAGAAATCTGAGGTATCTTCTGCAATTTGGTCGTATGGGGACGTGCAGGTATGCCTCCTTGAGATCTAGAGTTACCAGCCAACACTCCTTGCCCAGCATGGGAAGAAGTTGCTGTAGGGTCAGCATTTTGAATTTTGGGACGATGATGTATGTGTTTAAGACGGACAGATCGAGAATAGGTCTCCAACTTTTCTCTTTTCTTGGGACTAGAAAGAGTCTTGAGTAGAATCCTTTGCCCTGTTGTGGTATTGGTACTCTTTCCACAGCTCTCATCTTTGTTAGTTGAGCTACCTGCTTTAGAGCTTCTGTTTTTTGAGTTGGAGGTAGGTTTGGCATTCCTCTTTTTACTGGTAATGTGTGGAAGTGGAACCTGTAGCCTTGGTCTATGGTTTTTAAAATCCACTTGTCTTTTGTGATATTGTGCCAATTTTTGGAAAATAAGGCTAACTTTCCGCCTAAAGGTGCTGCTATTTGCTCCCTGGTAGGCGGTGTCAGAGCCAAGTCACTGTGATGGTCCTGTTGCAGTGGCAGTGGCTGTGTCCGTGCCTCGCTGGTTATTGCCTTGTCACTGGCGTCCTCTATAGGCACCTCCTCTGGGTTGATTTCTGCTTCTAGAGCGTCTATTCCTGCCTCTGAGATTTTGATGAGTCTGGAAAGGACCAGTTTTTGGCAGGCCAGTTCCTGCTAAACCTTGGGGGCTGAACATGTAAGAAATCCTTAACAGTTTGTACAGATTTTGCCTTCTCTTCCATCTTCTTCATTACTTGCTGAGCAGAGGTACCAAATAGACTGTCCTTATCCATAGGAGCATCTAACAGCTTTGCTTTAACATGATCCGGCAGGACCTGTTCTTTCAACCATGCATGCCTTCTTATCACTGTGCCAGTCATGGCTGATCTAAATGAAGCCTCCAGTGCATCATAGCCACATTTTAAAGAATGGTTACTAACCTGCTGTATGTTATTCACCATTTCTAAAACATATTTCTTATCTAAGGACTCTTCAGAGGATAGTTTCTTAGTTAACTGATCAAGCATAAACTCTTGGTATTGGATCATGTGAAACTGACAGTTTAAAGCTCTAGCTGAGAGAGTAGCAGAGGTGTAAACTTTTTTGCCCCATCTCTCTAAGGACCTTGATTCCCTTTCAGAAGGGAGAGGGTTTTTTGCTGAGGTAGAAGCTACTGCCTTAGGCCCCTGGGATATAGTTTCAGGATCTGCAAGTGGGGCCTTGAAAAGGTGGTGATGAGTGGGTGGCACCCTGTAAAATCTGTCTGGTTTGGCAGGGGCTGGGGGTACAGAATCAGGTGCAGTGCAAACATCATTAAATGCATCATCCACAACAGGCAAAACTGGAGGTATAGCTAAGGGTCTATGTTGTGGTAAGTGTAGAAAAGTCCTAAGCCTTTTTCTTGAATCCGAGAAATCTTGTCCCTGCCATTGGAATTGTTCTCTCATGGCATGTAAGGTTTCCCCAAATGAAAATTCCTCTGGAGGAGAGGCAGATGGAATGGATTCATCAGCATCGGAATCTTCATAAGTGGAAAAAGGAGCCTCTGGCTGGTCTGTAGTGTCTGAGTCATCCGAAGAATCATCAGAGGACTCAGGCTGGGGTGGCTCTGCCCTAGGTCTCTTTTCTGGGGGTTGAGAGGCCCTGTCTGGGTGAGATTGGGATCCCCTAATTAAGGAAATTAAATCCTCTGCCAGAGTAAGCATTTGAGAACTAGAAGTGTGTCTGTGTGAGGGGGGCCTTAACAGGCACTGATTTAACAGTTTTGGCTGCTTTGGCCCTGGCAAAAGCCTTTATAGACATGGCTGCAGGAGGCCTAGCAGCACCACGTGCTGGGGTAGAGACATCCAAAGGGATGGTGTCAGATAAGTCACTGGAAACCACGGTAGTAGGCAAAATTTCAGAGGCCGATTCAACTAATGTAGCAGGAGCCTCGGTAGTAGTCATGGATTCGGCTGAGGATTGACCGGTTTTCTCGGTTTCGGCCGAAACCGAGACACTCGCGGCTTGCTTAACCGTGGTTTCGGCCGAAACCGCGGACCGCGAGTGTCGGTCTTTTTCTTTGCGTTTTTTAACTATTTGGGTAGTCGGAGGATCCGACGGCATAATGTACACAAAATCTGAGCCGAAAAACTGTTCAGCAAACTCCGACCGACGCCTAAGCGTTCGTCGGTTGAAGGAAGCACAGGCTAAACAGGCAGCTACGTCGTGGTCTGGGCCTAAACAAGGTAGACAGTAAGAGTGGAAATCTTTATGAGGTATTTGTTTCCCACAAGTTAAACAGTTATTTACTTTTTCTGACATCGGCTGAGGCAAGAAAGAGTCCCCAACGGGGTACTTAGCTTTTTAGAAGTCTTCGAAGTAGTATTCGGTAGTAGGTATCTCTGGATCTGACCGACCGGCACTTGCGAACAGCTTCTGCTTCGGGCGCCACGCGGCAAGAAAGACTGAGGAAAATGGCGTCGGCTGATGCCTTTATACCCGAAGACCAGCAGAGATGACGTCGGGTGAAGTGCGACATCAGCCGAAGCCGGACCCAGACTTTGGAATCCGGCCGACCGAAGGGCTGCCTGACGACAGGACAACCCATTTGTTATGACTGCAGATGCATCCACGAAGGACATCGACTATAAACTAGATTGGGTGTTACTATTGGGAGTTATTGTATTGATTGCCTTTTTTTTTTTTTTTTTTTTTTTTTTTTATGGGGGAAACCAATGGTTTTGGTTTACGGGATATATGGGTGTGCTATGGAAGTATAGATGTAGAGTAAGAAGGGTGGATGAGAGGGGATTGGGGGTAAGGTAGGGGAGCGGAGAGAGTCCAAGCATTAGCAAGGGAGAAAGACGGACTGAAAATGCAAGTTGGCAAAGAGAAAGAAAAATTATCCGTGATGGAATAAACTGCCACAGATCTGCTGAGAGAGATAAGTAAAAAGGAACAATGTAGTTTAAAAGACGTGTTAGTAAATGAACATCTTAATTTTGTTGCTCTAGGATACAGTTTTAATAAGAGAGTTAGTACAACATCAGGTTACCCTGATTAATGGTGACTTAGAACAGTAAAAATTGCACTCGACCGTTTCAACAATTGTGTAAATGACAAGGAGATTTCTATGGACTTTGAACTGCAATACCCCCCACCCATATCAGCAAACAATGAGAAAAAGTAAACCAAAATGCAGGACCGCAGTGCAGGAAAAATAAAATACTGGCTCAGAACTGAAAGTGGTTACACAAGCATCTGGGGCAAAATAAACTTAAGGGAGACAATGGACTACTAAAAATAATCAATGGAGCCCAGCTGGAAGGAATGTACACCAATGGGGCTTCTTGTGATCTAAAAAAATGGCACTATTATAGTGGACAAAGTTCGTTGTTTAAGGCTGCCAAAACATTTATAATTTACATAAAAATATAGCCCACAGACTGGTGTTCAAACTGCAAACTTTGCTGTTACATACATATCTATTTGCCTGCAGGGACACTTCTACAGAAAAATTAAAACAGGTAGTTGAGTGCACCGAGTAAATGGTGACTGTGCACAAATACTGGCTCAGAGCTAAAAGTGGTTTAACAACTGTTTGCGGCAAGGAGAAATAAAAAAAAGGGGGGGGGGGGCAAGGGTGACTTTCTTGAAGGCATGCAGTTCCAATGAAAAAAGACAGGAATATATAAATAATGGGAGTACCAAGTTCTCGGTGAAGTGAGGAAAACATAAGAGAAAGAAATACCTTGAGTAAGAACAGTAAGAGTCAATTTCAGTGTCTATTATGAAATAGAGAGTAAAAGCAGACCAGCAACATGTCTGTGGAGGAGGGTTTACAGACTCTAAGGCTATTGCTTACAAACTAAGGCACTGAAGTACTTGCTTTCAGACTAGTCACTGTGCATGCTAAAAATACACAGACAGGCTGCCTAACACTTGCATAAAGAACAAGGGCAGAAGTGGCACAAAATTTGTCCAAAATAAATGGTGGGTGGATTGAGTGAACTCAGACTGGCTTTTGAGTGAACTTGCTGATTTGTATGCTTTAGGTATGCTTCCAGTGAACCCCACAGCTCCCTTCCACCCTCCTGGAGAGAGCTAGAGAAGGAAGGAATGATGGGGTATGTCCTTTTGGTGCTAGGAATTTATGCATAGTAAAAATTATTACTTGGGGGGGGGGGGGTACACTAGACCAAGGGGAATATAAAAATATTTAATGTCCACTGCAAGTTAGCTATTTTGTTGAGAAGCTTTAAAAGTTAATACACTAGCACTGCTCATCCATCTTAGGTAATAGGGGAAATGCACATGGCTTGCTGTGATTAAATAAAAGGAAGAAAATGAAAGCTTAACAAAACAAAGCAAGCTATTAATAAAACATCTGAAGACAAACCCAGCTATGAAGGGGTAGAATGAATGATGGGAAACAGAAAATGTCTACGTGGTTTGGTAGAGGGAACATTTAAAGCTGTTGAACATATGTACAGTGCTTGACTGTGAAGCAGAAAAATGTAAGACAACAGTTACTCCACTGTGATGCATAACTGCAACTTTAAAAATATTTACAGTGCCTGACATGCTTTGCAGATTTGGAAAGAATGCCATGCAGTTCTAAAGAAACTGATGCAAGGCATCAATGACTCCCACTATCCTGATGAAATGCTGATGAGATGGAATGAAAAAATATGGTCAACCAAAAGACCACAAAAAACTCAAATGAAAATAAGAGTGCACATGAAAAGATGTTTGCAAGGGTGGACCCAAGATGAAAGGTGAAAAAGAAGTTATGTACTCACCATAACGTTCCATGTGAGTTGTTCCATCTCGCCTTCATTCTTCACTGATGGGTTCGGAGCCGATCCTCGGCTCCGACACAGCCGACTAGCAAGCTCAAAGTTCACAAGTAGCTTGAGACCCAACCCCTTATCCCACAATGCACTGCTGGAATTACCTCAGATCTTGTTTGCTGCGTACCATATAGAAGTACAATAATTATTCTGCCTAGGAATGAAGACACATTGAAAAACCAGGATGAAGACAGCCTCCAGGTCAACTGCCAGCCAGGAGGGGGAAGGAGGGAGGGACGTGAGAATGAAGGCAAGATGGAACAACTCACATGGAACATTATGGTGAGTACATAACTTCTTTAAGTGAAGTTGTTCAATCTCGCCGTTCATTCTTCACTGATGGGTAGTGTCCTTGGCACCCTGATCTTGGGTGGCTCACTGAAGTACACTGTTCAGAACCGTAGAACCAAATGAAGCCCTGTCCCTGGAGGCCTTATCCACTTTGTAATGAGTTACAAAAGTGTGAGGTTTAGACCATGTGGCTGCTGCACAGATGTTGTCCAAAGGTAATTTGGCTTGAAAGGTTGAAGAGGTAGAAATTGCTCTGGTTGAATGAGCCTTCACCTTACTAGACAAGGGCATGTTATAACAAGAATATGTGTAGGTGATACAATAAGACAGCCACTTAGACAGGGTTGTTTTGGCAACTGGTTTACCTTTCCTGGCCTCAGAAAAAGACACAAAGAGCTGATCCGATTTCCTAATGTCTTGTTCTGTCTAAATAAAATCTAAGTTGTCTATGAACATCGAGTTTGTGCAACATATATTCCAATTTGTTGGTGTGATTAGGGAAGAAAACGGGCAACTCAATGACTTGATTAATATTAATCTCAGAACATACTTTAGGCAAAAAGAATGGATTTGTCTTGAGAGATACTCTATCAGCATGGAAGACCATATAAGGGTGCTTGATGGATAGGGCTTGGAGCTCTGACACTCTGCGGGCTGAAGTGATGGCTATTAAGTTTTCCACGACAGAAATTTTAGTTCACAAGATGATGCAGGCTCAAAAGGAGGAAGAATGATGCGAGATAACATAAAATTCAAATTCCAGGGGGAGTAAGGCGTCTTCAATGGAGGCCTCATGCGAAAAGAACCTTTTAGAAAAGCCTTAGACAATTGGTGAGCCATAATATTCAAACCAACGATTCCTAGATGGAAATTAGATATAGCAGCTAATTGCACTCACACAGTAGCAGCTGCTGCTCCTTTGTTGAAGATTTCTGTCAAGAATTGTAAAATAGAAGACAATGGACCCTTGGTAAGGGTCAATGTTGTGGGAAGCCGCCCAAATGGAAAATCTCTTCCACTTACTACGATACAACTTTCTAGTGGAAGGTTTATGGGAAGCCAACAAAATCTGACTAGTGTCATGGGAAAGATTATAAAGCCTGGCTATGTGGGGAATTGGAGCAGCCAAGTGGTTAGCTTCAGTGTCTGCAAGGATGGATGAAGATCCCCTGACGGATGTGTCAACAAGTCCGGAACTGGGTCCAGGATCCATGGTTCTTCGAGAATGCGATGGTAAAGAAATGCAAACCAAATCTGCTAAGACCAATGAGGGGCTATAAGGATGATCGTCCATCCCAGCGACTTTGCTTTCTGTAAGAATTTGGGTACCAGGGGAATTGGTGGAAATGCTTAGAGGAGACCCGGGGGCCAATCGTGGACAAGAGCATCCCACGGGGAGTGACCTGGCTTGGGAATCGGGGCAAAACAGCTTCTGCATTTGTTGTTGATATGACTGGTGAACAGGTCACAGGAAGGCTGTCCCCATTTGCAGAAGATCCTGTCCACAATCTCTTGTTTGAGGGACCATTCATGGGGCAATAAAATTGCCCTGCTTAGTCTGTCCGCTATGACGTTGAATTTGCCCAGGATGTGCGTTGCTAACAGAAAGCGCTGGGATGACACTGCCCACTGCCATACTCTGAGGGCTTCTCGGCAAAGGGGATAACACTTTATTTTATTTATTTTATTTTATTTTACATTTGTTAACCGGGCTAGTCTAGCTGGATATACTTCCATTTTCAGTAGAGGCCCGGGGAGAAAAGCTCCAACCAGATAGAAAAATTAAAAATGTCACTACATGGTAAAAGAAAGGATTGATAAAAAAAATACAAGTAAATTATAACATACTAAAAGTATTTACACTTGAAAAGGCAACAATAAATAATATTTAACCTGATGGTGGAGGTAAGGAGACAATCGTCCAAATACGGAAACACCTGGAATCCTAGATTCCTCAGGTGAGCCGTGACTACTGCCATGCACTTGGTGAACACTCTGGGGGCTGTAGTGAGCCTATTTTTCTGTTGACTGTTTTAATGGTGTTATTTATATTGTAATCAAATGTAAAGTTATTGTCAATGGTTATTCCTAACAGTTTAGTGGTAGAGTCATAATATTCAAACCAATGATTCCTAGATGGAAATTAGATATAGCAGCTAATTGCACTCGCACAGTAGCAGCTTGGCCCCACCTTGCTTGTTCAGGTACCAGACCACTGACATGTTGTCTGTCTGTATTGCAATTGTTCCTAGAGGAAGAGATTCCTGAAAGTATTGCAATGCTAGAAGTACTGCGCTCATTTCCAGGACACTGATATGCAGATGTGATTCTTGATCTGTCCATGTGCCTTGGGCAGTTTTCCCTGAAAAAGCCCCCCACCCCCACCCCACCCTATCAGGGAAGTATCCGTGGTCACAGTGGCAACTGGAGGGGGGAAGCATGAAGGGACGTCCTATTGTGACATGAAGAGACGTCAACCACCACTGAAAATTCTTCTTGCAGGAATTCGTTATCAGGATCATGTAACTCATTGGAAGTTCTTGGTAAGACCATTGCGTGAATAGAAGCCATTGAAGGATTCTCATACGCATCCTTGCTAACGGGATTACTAAAATAGCTGCCACCATCAATCCTAGAACTTTCAATACCTCTGCAGCTGGTGCTCTGTTCTTTGATATCAGGGACATGATGTGTTGGCAAAGAATACAAATTCTTTCTGGTGGAAGATGAAGAGTGGTGGTTGACGTGTCTAATTCTGTCCCTATAAAAACGATATGCTGCGATGGCAACAAGGCAGACTTTTTGAAGTTGACCGTAATGCCTAGCCGATCGCAGTGTGTCAGAGTAGCCTCTCTCGCTAGAAGAAGTTGATGCCTGATGGTGGAGATAAGGAGACAATCGTCCAAATATGGAAACACCTGGAATCCTAGATGCCTCAGGTGAGCCGTGACTACTGCCACGCACTTGGTGAACACTCTGGGGGCTGTAGTGAGACCAAAGGGCAGAGCTCAGAATTGATAATTATTGGCTCCCAGCCGGAAATGCAGGTGATCTCTGGATGGCCTGGCCATCTTTATGTGGTAGTACGCATCCTTGAGCTCGATCGAGCACATCCAATTGTCATTCCCTAGAAATGGGAGTATGAACTGTAGCGTGACCATTCGGAACTTCTCTTTTCTCACAAATTGGTTGAGTCTGCTGAGATCCAAAATGGGACTCCAGTCCCCTGTTTTCTTTGGAACCAAAAAGAATCTCGAGTAAGTTCCAAACCCTGTTTGGTCTGCCAGGACTGGCTGGATGACTCTCTTTCTAGCAATTGGCATACCTCTATTGCTGCTTGTCCCATGTGACTGGGTGGAACGTCTTGGATTTTTTGACGGGAAGGGGCTGGGTGCAGACCGGTATGAAATACCCTGTGGAAATTATACTTTGTACCCAAATGTCATTTGTTATATTTAGCCAGGCTTTTGGGTGCAATGACAAGCGACCCTCAACTACCTCCAGAGTAGGACAGCTGGGCCTCCCTTCAGGAGCACCAGTAGGACTGACCAGAGAAGTGATCTCTGTCACCCTGGTGTTGCAGACCCCCTCTGCTGCGAGGGCGGTGTCTTCCATTGAAACCCCCTCCTCTGCCTCTGGAGGGGGGCTCTCCGTGTGTGTCTTGAAAGGCTCCTTGGGCTTTCCAGAACCACATCTTTCCTCCCCTGTGACCTTTAGGAAAGGGTCGAGTGGGGATGGAAAAACGGACTCCAATGGCAGACTGTCATTCCTTCTTGCTCACACCTGATCAAAGTCTCCTTCACCTTTGGCACAAAACAAAGAGGAGCCGTCAAATGGGGCATTAGTAAATGAAGACTTTAAGGGTTCCGCCAAGGAACAGTCGCATCCAGGCATGCCTAACGAAGAGAGATTCCTATACCTGCAGCTCTACTTGAACCATCAGCTGCATAAGATACGAGACGCATGGACGAGTTGACTATCAAATTGAGGGTAGAGAGCCGAGTGGCAATCTTGTCGGATACACTCATAGCTACAGCACCCTGAACAGTATCTCCCAACTCCTTAAGGAGATCTCTTTGCAGTCTGGTAAAATATGTCAAGTAGTTCAGTGATCTGAGTGAGAAAGTTGCTGAACTGAACATGCGTTTCTCATATCTATCCATGATCCTAGATTCTCTGTTAGGAGGATGGATAGACAAGGAAGTCACAGACATTTCCTTTTTGGTGGCTGCCGCCACCACCATGCATCAACAGGGACTCCCTTGGTCAAAAAGGACTTATCCACGGGTGCAGAAATAAACTTATTAGGCCTCCTAGGAACAGGTTCCATAGATTCTGGTGACTCCCATGCCCTATGAGAGACCAGATCCATAAACTCATCGTAGGACGGAGATACCCAAGAGGTGGAAGGTTGAGACCTGAACGCCTTCAAGAGAACAGATTCATCCTCAGTAGAGCTCTTGGACTGCTAATCACTCCTTTGCCGAATTTCATGAATCTCCACAAAAGAGATGTCCTCAGAGGGGGACCTAGGGGACCCTTCCGATTCATCCAAGTCGGTGTCTGACGTGAGACTTCTGTGGGAAGTCCAAATGCCTCCTCTTGCATAATCTCTTCCTGGGAACCTCTTCAGGGGGAACTTCTGGAGAAGTCTCAGAAGAGCAGGGAGCGCCCTGTGGGACGACTTGAGGCTCAGGGTCTCTACGCTTGGGATGACCGGAGGAAACAGAAACTGACAGGCACTTTAGGGGAAGAAGAGGCCAGACCTTCAGATGAGGAAGTCTTAGGAGACGACACTCGCCTCATGGCTTCGAATGCACCTCGGCTCCGATGAGGAGTCGACAGAGCAGCGGTCTCCTCCCGCACAGAAGCTGTGGGGTCTGAGCCAGAGGTCGGAGCTGAGCTCACCCGAGCCAAGGCCCCAGAGGAAGATTCGGCACTGACAAGTCGGTGCAGCTATCCTCCCCGGACCCAAAGGGAGAGTGTCAGCTCCTAGAGTCCCCGGTTGGCGCCGAGAACATCCAAGCAGATGGAGCTGACAACAGTGGAGCAGGTGCCGGCTCCAAGGGATCCACAATCATCAGGTCGTCCGCCTTCGGCTCCGAAAGTCCGGTATGGCCCAGAGGAGGAGCAGACAATTCAAGAGTAGTGGTCTTCGGCTCCGACGGTTGGGTCTGAGCAGACAGTAATTTAGCTAGGCCTGGTGCCTTTAAGAGTTTCTGAACCAGCCGGTCCATACTCAGATCAGAAAGGCAAGGCTGACAGAGGACCTGGAAGACTGAACAGATGGAGCCGATTGGAGCAGTATCAATGGAGGTTTTTCGGCAACCGGTTCCAGAACAGTGTCCCGGTTCCAAAAAGAACAGACTGTCGGGCTCCAAAGGCAGTGGAGCCGAAGTCACCACATTGACATTTTTCCTTTTTTAGACCTGGATTCAGAGGAAGATTTGGATGATTTGCTGGCCCCATTCTGGTCAGACAATGCCTCAGAAAAAGGGTGTTTGATAATACCCCTATCAATTAACTTCCTCTTCCTTTCTGCAAACACTCTGATGGAAAAGGAATGACAGATACTGCATAACTCTTGCAGGTGCACCTCACACAAACAGTAAACACACTGCACATGGGCATCCGTGGCGTACATTTTCTGTCCAGAGTCTGGGCATTTTTTAAACCCAGACTTTGGATGGTTATCTTTCTCTTCAGACATTTCACAATATCCAATAAAATGGAACACATTGTTTAACTATGAGCTATTTAAGAAATCTAACTAACTCACACAAAACACACACAGCCCAAAAGGGGCAACTAATAACTATATCAATATAAACAGGATTAAGCAATCCTATAACGAGTCGCAAACAGGGAACACTGGCTAACAACTATAAGAGATCCTAAGGCCAAAGGGCTGAAGGCAAAGAAAGATTTTATTGAAGAAAGGGGGTTGAACACAGAAAACAACTGTTTACTAGCTAGTAATATCTAGCATTATATAGTAATCAAAGATATATAAAAAATTTACATATAAAACTTGCTGATAGTTGAAAACTCTCAATAATAGTCTCGAGCAACGCTGGAAACCAAGAGATCTGTGCTGCGGCAAACTAGATCTGTGGTAATTCCAGCAGTGCACTGTGGGATATGGGGTTGGGTCTCGAGCTACTGGAGAACTTTGAGCTTGCTAGACTGCCGTGTCGGAGCCGAGGTTCGGCTCCGCACCCATCAGTGAAGAATGAACGGCAAGATTGAACGGCTTCACATTAAATGTTATGGCAGAATTTTAAGTGGAATTAAACTTGTATCCACTAACTGACCATTATATACACTCCTCACAATCACTCTATTTAGGGATATGGGGAGTGAAAGAAGTCAGTGAGGGCAGACATCAATTGACATTTTAAGCTGTCAGTTGTAAAGAAAGTATAAATGATTTAGCATGGAAAGAGTTTAGTGGGAGATCACTTTGCTTGAATGGTGGTATACAGAACATTGTCTTAAAACACCACAAATGGCAAAGCTTACAAGTTTAGTTGGCAGAAGGTATTTAAGGAAAACAGGAAGGGAGCATTATGAATGATTAAAAAAAGGTTAACACAGCTGACTGGATGTGACACAGCCATTTAAAAGGGAGACTAACAGGTGCATACAAAAACATTTACCCATGGAAGGAGATATCCAGATTTTGTTTTGTATACAAGGCAACAAATGGATAAATGTGTATTTATAATAAATGAAAAAGGATGTTAACAGGTGGGCATCTTTTAAATAAGTAAATTTAGATTTGCGCAGACTGTACCTCAGGAATAAGATGCAAGTCACTACAGAAAGAAAAGTTGTGTAAAATCTTACCATAACCATAGATGTCCTTCGCTTCCATGTTGCAGTATTTATAACATGAGTATTTATAACATGAGGGATTCCCCACCTAGGCGACCCGAACGTCTGGCCAGTATACCAAAGATTTTTAATACTGCAAGGTACATGGGATGTTGCACGAAGGCAGTAGGGAGCATAGGCCATAAAAGTGATGGCCGCAAGTACCATCCTCAGAACTGAATGCCCCAGTCAGAGCACCAGTCCAAGGATAAAAAAGGAGGCGCAAACTATTATCCAGAGAAATTCAAGGACCAAGGGAAAAGGAGGGTGGCACAGAATACTGCAACACCGAAGAGAAGGACATCTATGGTTATGCTAAGATTTTACCCAACTATTCTATGTCCTTCTATTCCCATGTTGCAGTATTCATAACATGAGAGAGAGTACCAAAGCTCATGAAAGGGATAGGGACTACCCAATACCTAGTACCAAATCCTGCTCTGGATCTTGAGATGCCATCCAGCTTGTAATGTTTGGTAAAGGTGTGGACAGAAGACTATGCAGCTGTCTCAAAGATGGAAGCAGTGTCCAACCCCTTGGAAAAGGCTTTAGATGAAGCCACAGCCCTGGTGGAATGAGCTTTCATGGAGGAAGAAAGAGTTCCACCATGGAAAACATGGCAGAAATAGATGGCCTTAGTAATCCATGAAGAGAGAGTCCGTTTTGATACAGGCTTTCCCCAGTGCCCTGGGGTGAAAGGAAAAATAAGTTATGTACTTACCATAATGTTCCATCTGAGTTGTTGCTTTTCATTTGTCTTTAACCTGAGGGACTCGGATTGGCACAGAACTGACTTGGTGTTATACTACAGCATTGGCTGCAAAGTCCAAGCTCCTCTTCTATCCACAGGTTTGGTGAAGAAAACAGTACCAACCTAAAAGGCTAACAGGCCTATACACCTGGTCTAACCGTATAAAGGTCCACCTACTGAAAGCTGGCTTTGACAACAGGGTCCATGTTTCTTCAGTCCAGTCCACTACACAGCCCAAAAAGGCAGTGGGGTGGAGGGAGGCACAGCTGAAGACAAATGAAAAGCAAAAACTGAGATGGAACGTTATGGCAAGTACATAACTTATTTATCTGAAGTTGTTTTCATTTGGCCTTCAACTTAAGGGACAGAGCCCCTACCTACCAAAAAAAACCTGGGCAGTCCTCATGAAACAATATCCCAGAGCACAGTTCAGCCAAAAGATGCCCAAATCCAATTTATAATGAGAAATGAAGGTATGTGATGAGGCCCAGGCCGCAGCAGAACAGATATCAAGAGAAACTCTGTCCCAAAAGGCTGCAGAAGTGGAGACTGATCTGGTAGAATGCACCTGGACATGTCCTGGTGGAGGACAAACCTTTGGCTTGATAGGCCAAGGAAATGAGCAATGGTAACTTTAGAGACAGGCTTTCCCAAAAAGGGGTTGAAAAAGAGACAAAAAGCTGATCGGATTTATGCAAGCTTTTGGTTCTATGCAAGTAGAAACGCAGCTGCCTGTGCACGTCTAGTAGGTGAAGTTTGTACTCTACTTTGGAAATTTGGAAAGACTGCAAATTAATGACGTGGTTAATACTGGATTCTGAAGCCACCTTCGGCAAGAAAGATGGTTTTGTCTGCAAGGACATGCTGTCTTTATGAAAAACTAGGTAAGGGGGCGTTAATCAACAGTGCTTGAAGCTCAAATCCTCCTGGCCGAGGTAACTGCCACCAAAAACTCGGTCTTCCATGACAAGAACTTCAAATCTACCAAGGCAGCTGGCTCAAATGGGGGGGGGGGGGGACGACCAATGCCTACAGAACCAAAGATAAGACCCCAAGGGGGTATGGGGTCCTTAACTGCAGCCCTAAGGAGAATAATACCTTTCAGAAAAGCCTTACTAAGTTTAGCCGAAGTTAAGGAGATCGAATTTTGCCCAAATGGAAGTTAGTGATCACCGCCAATTGGACCTTAACAATAGAGAAACTAGCTCCACGATTAAAAATATCTGCCAAAAAATCCAAAATGGCAGACACTGGAACTGTAAAGGGATCCAGGTCATGCTGAGAAGCTCAGTTCGAAAAACGCTTCCATTTCCTAGAGTAGATCTTCCTTGTAGAAGTCTTGAGAGTTGCAATCAGGATCTTTTTAACAGGAGAAAAAAGCCCGGGAGTCCTAGCTATCATGGAAACTGGAGCAACCAAGCCATGAGCTTTAAGGTGACTAGATCCAGGTGAGGAGCCCCTGATAGGTGCGAAATCAGATCTGGAACGGATCCAGAGTCTAAGGAGGACACACTATATGAGACCACAGGGTGGGGAACCAAACCTGATGAGGCCAGAAAGGGGCAATGAGGATAACTGAACTCCCCAGCCGCCAAGATTTCTGAATGAACTTGGGAAAAAGAGGAAGCAGAGAATACACACAAAGTAGACTGGAGGGTCAAGCATGGACTAGAGTGTCTCTGGGGGACTCCCCTGGAGGGGGGATCAGAGTGAAATAATCACTGCACTTTGGAGCGGAAGGAGAGGCGAAGAGATTGCAGCAAGCTCAATCCCACTTTAGAAAGATCTTGTCCGCTACTGACTGATTCAGAGATCACTCATAAGGCATAAGAATAGATCGGCTGAGCCTGTCTGCCAGGATGTTGGTCTTCTCCGGAATGTATGTTGCTATCAGAAAACAGCCAGTGGAGACTGCCCACTTCCACAATCTCATGGCCTCGTGGCAAAGGAGACAGGACATGGTTCCTCCATTTGTTGACGTATCAGACCACATAAGACATTGTCTGTATGGCAACAGTCCCAAGGAGGAAGTGAGGCATGGAGAGCTTGCAACGCCAAAAGCACCGCCCTCATCTCCAGTACACTAATGTGCAGATTGGTCTCCAGAGCAGACCACGTGCCTTGGACCATCCTTCCTATGCAATACCCCACCCCCCCAATCGAGCAGGGAGGTGTCCGTGGTCATGGGAGAGGAAAGAATAAACGGCCACACCAGAAGAAGGTCCTGAGATTAGAGCCACCAAAGAAGGGAGTCCATGCAAACACGAGACAGTCGTACAGGTTGGGACAGAGGAAGGTTTAATAGGGGCCACTGAACCGCCAAGGTCCACTGCAGGACCTCATATGAAGGTGTGCAGTTGAGACAAGGGTGATCCTGGCCACCATGGACCCCAGCACCCAAAGAACTAAGCTCGCCGAGGGTAACTGGGCTAGAAGAACATCCTATACAGGATGGCGGACTGAAGATAGTGTCTGTAGGCAGAAAAAAATTTGCCTTGTATAGTGTCCAGTCGTCCCCCTATAAAATCCAACACCTGAACTGGTGTCAATTGGGAGTGGGTGAGATTCAAGATAATACCCAGGGATGGGGGCTATATGAAGAAGGTAATCCCTGGTCTGCATTAGCCAATGCCTGGAGGGAGCAGACAGGAGCCAATCGTCCAGGTAGGGGGAAGACCTGAAATCGATGCAGCCGCAGGTAAGTCGCCACTACTGCCATTACTTTGGTAAAACACTCGGGGGGGGGGGGGTGAGTCCAAAGTGGAATACTCTGAACTGAAAATGACCGACTCCTAGCCGGAAGCAGAGAAACTTCTGGGAATGTCTGTCCATCTTGATGTGGTAGTATGCAACCTGGAGGTCCACCAAGCGCATCCAGTCGTTCATCTGCAGAAAGGGCAGAATGGACTGAAGGGTGACCATCTAGAACTTTATCTTGGCAACGGACAGGTCCAGAGTTGACAGATCCAGAATGGGTCTCAAGTCCCCCGTTTTCTTTGGCATCAAAAAGAACCTGGAATAAATGCCCAATCCAGACTGGTATGGGGGTACGGGCTGGATGACTCTTTCTGCGAGCAGCCTAGAGATTTCTGTGGCTGCCTCCTCCCGTAGACTGGCTGGAATGTCTGGGAGGTGTCTGGGTGGAATGGAGGGGGGGGGGTGAGGAAAGGGGATAGAGTAACCTCTGGATATGAGCTGTAAGACCTACCGATGATTTGTAATGGACTCCCACGGCTGTTGGGTGAAGAGAAAGGCACCCCCGAATGCCTTTTGAGAGGAGCAGTCAGGCAACCCCTCAGGAATGCTGAAAGGGTCTGCCCAGGAAAGCATCCCAAGACCCTTGGTTCTTCGAACCCCCTTTATCATGAGGGCGGCAGTTGTCGTATCCCCCTCTGCCACTGGGTGAAGATGTATTCTGAGCTTCTTGGGAAGAACCCTGAGACTTCTGAAACCACAGCTTCTTGACCCCACATGGATTCCTTGAAAGGATCTTTGTGGAGTGGAGAAGTGGATCCCGATGGCAGACAAGGTCTTCCCATTCTCCTCGCTCTGGGTCGTGTCATGAACCCTTTTTCCAAACAAGGTGAACAGTCGTAGAGAGTGTTCATGAAAGACGCCTTAAAGGGCTCTGAATAAGCACAAAGGCAGAGCCAGGAATGTCGCCTGATGGCCACGCCAGTCCCAGCAGCCCTCAAGGCACCCTCCGTAGCATGCGAGAGAAGCCTCATGGACGTATTCGAAATAGAAGTGAAGGCGGCAATATGGGAAGAGAAGACCTTCTCCTCTGCCAACATGGACCCTGGGACAGACTCAGCGACCTCTTTGACCAGGTCCCTCTGCAGTCTGATGACATGCACCAGGTAATTCAGCACATATAAGGCAAAAGTGGCTGAAGCACAGGCCCACTTCCAAAAATGATCCATCAACTGAGACTCCCTGTCTGGAGGGTGGACCGAAGAGCTCTCCTGTGCCAGCTCCTTTTTAGTGGCCGCCACAACCACTACGGCATTGACTGGGGACCCCTGGGACCAATGGGGCTTGTCAGATGGGGCACTTAGAACCTTGTCCGGGTGCTTGGGGATGGGCTCGACTATGTCCAGTTCCTTCCATGCCCCAGTGGAAATAAGACCCATTAAAGAATCCACAGTGAGAGTCACCTAGGATGTTGAAGGTCCTGTGGCAAATGCATCCCAGAATACTGACTCATCAGGATTGGGCTTAAGGGTAGACCACCCACCATGTTGGCAAAGAATCTCCATGATGTCCACAAAGGAGACATCCTCTGGGGGTGACCAGGGGGAGCCCTCCCCTTCCACCAAGTCGGTATCATTAGTGAGAGAGACTGGTGGGAAGTCTAAGTGTCTCCCTCTTGCATGTATGCTTCCGAGGGGGGAGACTCTGGGGAGGATTCAGAAGCTTCAGGGAATTCCAGGATTGGAACCTCCTGGGACAAACTGGCAGCACGTTGTCCCTGGGGGGGGCAGGATGGAAGACTCTGGCCCAGAAAAAGAGGGAGCTAGGGTAGAATCCAAGGACCAGATTGTCAAGGGTCTCAGTGGAGCAGAGAGGACCCTCTCCACCACCTTGAATGCCGAAGGAGAGCAGACCCCGAAAGGCAGAACGGTAGGGGCGAATAAGTCATCCTTGGTGCCAAGGGGGGAGCCTGAGCTGTCTCTCCTGGTGCCAAGGCCTTGAGAAAAAAGGATGACTCTGAAAATCTTGACATTGACACCATCTCTTAGGACCCGACACCGAGGCTACGGCTCCAAGAGTCAGTCCGCTCTGAAAACGTTGCAGCCAAACCACTCAAGGCAATGGTCGGCGTCGAGGTACCAAGGACCATCGAGGTTGACCCAACACCCAGGACCCTCAGACCCAAGAACTCTGAAACCGAAGGCTGGATAGGAGATTGAGAGATAGGGAAGAAAAGGGGACTGCATGCTCCCAACGCCAGTGGGGGATGGAGCAGGTAAGACTTCTCAGCTGAGTCTGGGCCAAAAGGAATTTCATCATCCTGTCCACTTCTGCTTGGGACAGACTCCAAGCAGACTGGACTGAAGAGGCTACTGCCCCAGCCTAGAATGTCACAAAGGAGAGGTGGTAGCTGGGGACTGAGCCAGATATATCTCCGACTCCGGGGAAAAGCATGGAGATCAGAGCTAAGGGGAATTCCGGCTCAGATCTAGGCAGGACTTGGATGGGGATTCGGCTGTGGAAGAGTGCTCTGCAGACCTCTTCCTAGGCTGATCCTGCTCTTTGGAATGTACCTTCTCTCCATCTCTGGGCTTCTTACAGCGAGGTTGAGTCCCAGAAGCCGCAAGGATGAAGAAGTAGTAGCCTCTGCTGGAGGTGGGAGAAGACCCTTTAAAATAAGCTTGTTCCTCCTGTCGAACAAAGTGCGGGGGGTGACGCCCATGCAAATCGATCAGGAGGAATCTAAATGGGTGTCTCCCACAGACAACACACAGAGTGTGGGTACAAAGGACAGAACTTCAGTTTTTTGCCCAAGTAAAAGCTTATTTTTGTAACATTTTTAGTTGCTTATTCTGTTTCTTATAAAATTTAGGTGTTTCAGATGCAGAATAACTGTTTTATGTAACTATGATATAAAATATAGGAAATATGTTTGTCCTATACTCTTAGGACATTTGCCATTTCTTTGATTTCTTTGCAGGATACAACTGCCCAAAGATGGATTGTCCCTTGCAAAGTGGGACAGGTGGTAACCCTAAATAGAGACCATCACCTAGACTTGCAATGAGAGGGTAGGGGTTATTAAGGCAGACAACTAGAGAAAGGAGAGAATAAAAAAACCCAAAAGACAACACTTATAAACTATGGTGCTTGGAGCAGTGGAAACCTGTGCTGTTCGAAACGAGCAGCAAATGAGATCTGGGGGGGGGGGGGGGCATTATGGGTAGGTGAGGAGCTCGGACTTTGGATCTGATGCTGGAGGATACGGCAAAGTCAGATGCATGCCGGATCCAAGTCCCTCAGGTTGAAGACCAAATGATAACTTCAAATCAAAAAGATGCTCAGATTTCCTAAACGACTGTATTATCCAAGGAAAATCTGAACTGTGTATGCACATCCAAAGTATACAAAACCCTTTTACTGGAATTTTGAGGTGAGGGGGAAGAAAGTAGGTATATTAATAGAGTGGTTAATCATCGACCACCTTGGGCATGAAAGAGGGGTTAAGTACAGAGAGAGACTTATCTTTGCGGAAAACGAGGAAAGGCTGAGATAACATTAAAGCTTGGAGATCAGACTCTCCCCTACCAGAAGTGATGGCCACCAGCAGGACAGTTTTGCAAGCGCAATTCTTTAAGGAAGCAGTGCCAGCAAGCTCAAAGAGGGCTTGGGTGAGTTTACCCAGCACAAAATTCAAATCCCAGGGTGGAGGAACAGGTTTCCTGGGAGGTCTGACATGAAGGACATCTTTAAGAAAGAACTTAACCTCTAGCCTAAATGCTAAGGGAGGAGATATAGGCAGACGTGCAGAAATGGCAGATAAGTGGACTTTTACAGAAGAATAAGTCAATCCAGCTGTAAGCAGCTCAAACAATAACACAAAACTAGAGGGATATCAACTGAGAATGGATAGTACAGTTGTGTACACTTACCATAAATGTAGATATTGGAGTGTATTCAGTGTTGCAGTCATCACACTTGGGTTATCTGCCTGCAGGTAGCCCTCAGTTGGCCTGAATACCACAGACTTAGTATTTCTGCATCGGTTGCTGTCGCTCCAGGACAGACATCAGGTCGTCAGGGGTATAAAAACAGGCAGCCGATGCCATTACATCAGTTATTCTTGCCCCAAATGTCTGGAGCCCCCCAAATAGGGAGCTAAGTTACTGTGGGGAAAACACCACCAGTAAAAAGTAAATACCAATATCGTTGAAGGGGGTGAGTAATAGGCATAGAGAGGAGAGAAAGAGCGAGACAAGGGGGCTGGAGGGAGGGAAACCAGGACTGCAAAAGTGAATACATTCAAACATCTAAATTTATGGTAAGTGTACACAATTGTACTACGTTCTTCGTGTTTCACTGCTGCAGTCATCACACTTGGGTAGATTCCCAAAGCTGAAGAAGGGTGGAGGCAGTCAAGAAGAGTTAGAGCTAGCTAGTATGCCTTGCAGGACTGCTGTTGCAAAACCCGCCCTGGATTTGGAAAAGATAGGTGGGTGGTAATGCTTGGTGAAGGTGTGTACAGAACTCCAGGTAGCAGTTTCCAAGAAGTCCTTGGTAGAGACTCCCCTGAGGAATGCTGTAGAGGTAGATGTTGCCCTAGAGGTATGTGTTCTGACCCCCTGAGGAGTTGGTTTCCCACAGTGCTTGTAGCAGAAATGGATGCAGTAAGCTATGCATTTGGAAATTGTTTTGTAGTGGCCTTGCCCTCTGCCCCAGTACAAATCTAACTAGTAGCTGGTCAGATTTCCTGAAAGGCTTAGTCCTATCAAGGTAGAATCTGAGCTGTCTGTGCACATCAAAGGAGTGCAGGATCCTTCCCCCTTTATTTTGAGGATTAGGGAAGAAAGCTAGTAAATGGATAGATTGGTTGAGAGCCACACTGGACACCACTTTAGGCATAAAAGAAGGGTTAGTCCTGAGGGAAACCATGTCAGCATGGAAAATAATGAAGGGTTCCACAGCCATAAGTGCTTGTAGCTCAGACACTCTTCTAGCTGAAGTGATGGCCAGAAGCAAGGCTGTTTTCCAAGAGAGGAATTTGAACTCTGCTGATGCTGCAGGCTTAAAGGGGTGAAGCGTGAGCTTTTCCAGTACAAAGTTTAGGTCCCTAGCAGGGGTGGGTGCTCTCCTTGGCGGCCTTAAGTTGTTTGCCCCTCTCAGGAACTGTTTGATAAGAGGGTGAGAGAAGAGAGGTGGCTCAGTGTTGTAATGAGCTGAAATGGCAGAGGCATGGGATCTTAATGAAGGAGAAGGATAGGCCCCTGTGGAGTAGATCTGCTAAGTAATCCAGGATTAGAGACAGGGAGGGCAGGGTTGTGTCCTCTCCTTTAGACTGAATCCAGGAGCACTTATCCGCATAGGAGTTCCTTGTACTGGGGGTCTTCTGGCTTCAAGAATGATGTCCAGCACCTGCTTGCTTAGGCTGGTTACTGGGGGAGAATTCAAGGAATAAGCCAGGCTGCAAGATTTAGGGTTTGCAGTTGCGAATGCAAGATCTGCCCCCCCCCCCCTGCTGAGAGAGCAGGGTTGGGTTCTGGTGTAGGTGCCAGGGTGGCACCGGTGACGGGCTGTGCAGGACTGGGTACCAGTGCTGGCATGGCCAGTCCAGGGCATTCAGAATTGCCCTTGGTCTGTCCTGTCTTATCTTGAGCAATACATTTGAGAGAAGGGGCGGGGGAAAGGCATAGATTGAGAGATTTACCCACTGGAAGGATAGGGCCATCCACTTTCCAGGCCCTGCTGTGAGGTGTCCTGGTGCAGAATTTGCTGAGCTGGTGATTGCAGGGGGAGGCAAAGAGATCCACCTCTGGGGTCCCCATTTCTGAATCAGAAGGTTTTAGGTGCTGTGCTCCAATTGCCACTCGTGTGGGTCTAGAAGATTTCTGCTTAATTTGCCTGCCAGTGAGTTTTGCCTGCCTGGCAGGAATTGAGCTTGCAGATGGACCTGCTTGTCCAAGGCAGTGTTCCACAGGGCCATGGCTAGCCTGCAGAGTGGGTCAGAGTGGGTTCCCACTGCTTGCTGAAGTACTACACAACTGTGGTGTTGTCTGTCTTTATTAGCAGGTGTCCTGGTGAGAGTAGGGATATGAAAGCTGTCAGAGAATGCTGCACAGCTAGCATCTCTTTTTTGTTGATGTGCAGATGAATTTGACTTGGGCTCTAGTGGCCCTGAATGCACTTGCCATCTATGTGTGCCCCCTTGGCATAGTCTGATGCATCTGTGGTTGGGGTCTGGCCGGCGTGGGGTTGAGTAAAGGGCAGTCCCTTGTTATGGTTGCATGCTGCTGCCCACCAAAGAAACTCTGTCCTTAGGGTATGAGGGTATGAGATGACTGTTTCCAGGTCCTGAGAATGTTGGCACCAAAGACTTAAGTACCACTGAAGTTTCCTCATATGCAGTCTGGCATACGGGATTAGTAGGATGCATGATGCCATGAACCCTAGGGCCTGCAGGATTTTCCTTGCAGATAGCTGGGTTCTTGTGGCCATTTGAGTAAAATAGTGTGTCAGATAGGCTTGTTTTTCTGGAGTGAGGAATGCCATCTGGGATGCTGTGTCCAAGCTTGCTCCCAGGAGTACAATCTTTTGACTGGGGACTAGTTTTGATTTCTTTTCATTGATGGTGTACCCTAGGGAGGTTAGAGTGCGTTTTACAAATGTCAGGTGCTGCAACAGCATTTCCTGACTGTCTGCCTGAATCAGGCAGTTGTCCAACTACAGGTAAATTTGAATATTTCATTGTCTGTAGTAAGCAATGGCTGGAGCCAGGCATTTTGTGAATACTCTGGGAGCAGTGGATAAGCCAAAGGGAAGTGCAGAGAACTGATAATGCATAGATCCTGCCCTGAAGCGTAGATATTTCCTGCATGACTCCCTTACAGGGATGTGCAGATAGGCTTCTTTTACGTCTAGGGTGACTAACCAGGCATCTTTGGCTAGCATAGGTAGAATCTGCTGCAGGGTGAGCATTTTGAATTTTGGTATCACCAGGAAGGTGTTAGAAAATTGAAAGATCTAGGATTGGGCACCAAGTGCCCTCTTTTCTGGGTACCAGGAAAAGTCTGGAATAGAATCCTTGACCTATCTGTTCCACAGGAATAGGCTGAATTGTCCTTATACAGAGCAGGGATTGAACCTGATTTTGTGCCTCTGCCCGCTGGTTTGGCGGAAGGTCTGGGAACCCTTTTGGGGTTGGTAAGTGAGTGGAAGTAAAATATGTACCCCTGGGATACAATGTTGAGGACCCATCTGTCTTTGGTGATGGAATCCGTTTTTTTGCATGAAGGGCAACTTTTCCTCCTAGGGGCACCAGCAGTTGGGCAGAGGTATGTAGAGGAGTTGAGAAGTCATTGGGAATTCTTTCCGTAAGGGGGTGGCTTAGCACTCCCTGCTTTACAGGTGGAGGCACTCCATTGTTTAGATCTTTGCATACCCTGGGGATGTAGTCTGGGGGGGGGGGTCTGGTTCTAGTTTGAGATGGCCTTGAGGGATCTGGAAAGGACCAATGTTTTGAGGGGCAGTGCCTACTGAATCTAGGAGGCTGTACTTGCAAGAAATGTTTGCATAGATTTAGCTTTTTCTTCCATCTTAAGAGTCTCTTCTGCTATGGTGCCAAACAAATTGTCCTTGTTCAAAGGAGCGTCTAATAACTTTGATTTTACATGGTCTGGCAAGGTCTGCTCCTTAAGCCAAGCATGTCTTCTCAGTACAGAACCAGTAACTGTTGCCTTGCAAGATGCTTATAGGGCGTCAAAGCCACACGGCAATGGACGCTTGCTGACTTGGCTTGCAGAATGCATAAGCTCTTGCAGTGCTTTATTTTCTGCACAGTCTGTAAAGGTAGCTATTTTTTGCTTAAGTTCCATAATATGTTATTGGTACTTCAGCATGTGAAACTGACAATTCAAAGCCCTACTGGCGAGAGCTGCAGAGGTATATACTTTCTTACCCCATCTGTCCAAAGCTCTGGAATCCCTGTCCGAAGGGGTGGGATTCTTAGCTGTAGTTGGTTTGATACCTTTAGGCCCCTGGGAAATGACCTCTGAGTCAGCAGTAGGATTTTTGAAAAGAAATCTGGGAGTCCAGTACTCTGTAGTACCTGTCTGGTTTCCTAGGAGCAGCTAGTAAGGTATCAGGAGTAAGACTGGATTCCATAAAGACATCAGCAATACCCCAGACATCAACAACTTCCAGGACTGGGGGTATTGCTGAAGGCCTATGTTGTGGCAAGTCTAGAAATTCTGTGAGTCTCTTTTTGGACTGAGGATAGTCTTGGCATTCCCAATGGAAATGCTCTCAAAGTATGCAAGATTTCACCAAAAGAAAAATCCTCTGAAGGAGAGGCAGAGGGAATGGATTCCTCTGCATCAGAATCCACATAAGCAGATAAGGGCATGTCTTCATAATCAAAACCCTCAGTGTCGTCTGACTCTTGGTCTGCTGAAGCTGCTGGGGACCAATCTTTTTTTCTCTTAGCAGGGGAAGGGTGACTTCCCCTAATCAGCTTAATAAGGTCTTCTGCCATTCTAAGCATTTGATGTTGTGGCAAGGGAGCAGGTCCATGGGCTTTGGTAATAAATATTCTAGGTGTAGCGCGTACTTTTGGCCTTAGAAACTCGGAAGTTTTAGACAGAACTGAAGTAGTCAGTTTGTGTCGAACATCGGTAGTGCGAAGAACTTCCTCAGAAGCCGGTGCCTGCTCAGCGGCTCCGGACCCATGCAAGGTAGAGACATCTGCAGCTTCCATAGTCGAAGAGTCTCGCGGCATACTGGACTTCCAACGGGTCTTGGTAGAGGCCTGTGAATCCACTGAAGCGGGTATCAGGGGCTGCAAAAGCGCCTCAATGAGTACCGGTGAACTGGCGACTAGCTTAACGGAAGCATCGTCGGCAGCTTTGGACCTGTGTGGTCTGTCTCTATCTTTACATTTTTTCAGAATACCAGTAGTCGGATGGCTTACCGAAGCCATTTCAGAATACGGAGATGGAGAACGAAAGTATTTAGCAACAAAAAGGGCCTGACGACGAAGGGTTCGGGCATTGAAAAAGGCACAAAACCAACAGTGAGGTACGTCGTGGTCTGGGCCTAAATAGGTGACGCAGTAAGAATGAAAATCTCGGTGTGGTATTTGCTTTCCACAGGCAAGACAATTGTTAACTTTTTCTGACATCGGTTAGAGCAAGAAAAAAGGATCCCCAATGGGGTACTTAGCTTTATAAGACTTCAGGATGATTCAATTCGTAAACAAAAACTCAGGTAGCGGCTGACTGGCATTCGTGCGAACTGCTTCTACTTCGGGCTCCTCGGCAAGAAAGACTGATGTAATGGCGTTGGCTGCCTGTTTTTATACCCCTGATGACCTGACAAGTCCTGGAGTGACAGCAACTGACACAGAAATACTAAGTCTCTGGTATTCGGGCTGACTGAGGGCTACCTGCAGGCAGATAACCCAAGTGTGATGACTGCAACATTGAAACACGAAGAACATCTAGCTGTTTCTTTAGACACCAGATGGAAAAACTCTTCCATTCTGGTAAGTAGGATCTCCAAGTATTGGGTTTCCTGGCCTCCTGCAGGACTAGGAGCATGCCCTCAGAGAACAGGTGTCAAAAAGGGATCAGACGCCCATCACCCAAAGAGTTAGGTTCAGGGGTGCTAAGTGAGGGTGAAAAAGTGATCCCTTGTCTTGTGTGAAAAGATCCATCCTGTGAGGTAACCTGTGATGACTGCTCTTGGCTAAATGCAGAAGAGGAGGGAACCAGTGCTGTCTTCGCAAACAGGGGGTCAACCAACAAGATTGTTGGTTTGTTCTGCTGAATCTTCAGCAGAACTTTCGGAATCAGTGGGAAGGGGGAATGTGTAAAGAAACCTCCCCTTCCAGGACATTGAAAGGGCATCCATCTTCCAAATCAGATGGCCTTGGACTCTGGCACAAAATTGTGGAAGCTGGCTGTTCAGAGGGGAGGCAAAAAGATCTATTTAAGGTGTACCCCACTGGTGTAGATTGTCCAGAAACACATCCCTGTGCAGCATCCATTTGTGGGATTGAGTCATGGACCTGCTTGGAGTGTCAGCCAAAACATTTTGAGCTAAAGGAATATAAACTGCTTGTAAGGTGACTTTTGATTGGGAAGCAATTTCCCAAGCCTGAAGAGACAACAAACAAAGCAAGTAAGACTTTGTTCCTCACTGTTTGTTTACATTCCAAAGGACTGTAGTGTTGTCTGTGAACAACTTCATGGGGCCTGGGCGAAGAGACTATTATAAAGCTTGAAGAGCAAAAATCAAAGCCCTCATTTCTTTCATGTTTGTGTGTTCCTTCCTTAGAGGGGGACCAAAGACCCTGGACCTTCAGGTTTCTCAAGGTTGCTTCCCAACCCAAGTCTAACGTGTCTGAACAGCTCCTGCACAGGAAGAGGCAGCAGATGGAGACTTGGGTTCAGTGAAATTTGGTGAATCCACCACTGCAGTTCTTCAGACAAGGAAGAAAAGAACAAAATCCAGGGGATGTACATACTGGGACCAAAGAGATTTTAGACACCACTGGAATTTCCTCATATGAAGTTTGGCTAATGATAGCACTGGAATAATGGATGCCATGAACCCTAGAATTCTGAGAAACTCCTTGGCTGTCAAAGGAGAGAGTGGTAGGAGTTGCTGACAGTGTGCTAGAAGAGACTACACCTTCTGCAGGGGGGAGAAATGCAATCATAAGATCTGTCCTTATCCTGCACCCCAGGAAGACCTGGTCTTAAAAAGGTGCGAGGGAGAATTTCTTGTAGTTGACAGTGAATCCCAGGCTTAGAAGCAATCTGATGGTTGTGTGGAGGTTCTTCAGCAGAATTTCTAGATGAGTTGCTTGAAAAAGTAGGCCATCTACGTTAAGGATAAACTTGTATTTCTTGCAGTCTGCAAAAGGCAAGTAACAGGATCCAAGCATTTTGTGAATGCCTGTGGGGCCGAGGAGAATTAAAAGGGCAAAACACAGAATTGAAAATGAGACGAACCCACAGAAAAATGTATTTTCTGAAAAGGGGATGAATAGAGATATGAAGACATGCATATTTGATGTCCAGGGTAACCAGAAAGGCCTGAAGAAATAAAATTAGGTACAAGGTTTGCAGGGAGAGCATGTGGAAGGTGGGAACCTGCAGAAAGAGGCTGAGGTGAAAGGTCCAGGATGGGTCTCCATGGGCCATTCTTCCTTAGAACTAGAATCATCATTGAAAAAAAACTCTTCCTTTTTGCTGGGAAGGGACTTCCTAAATGGTTTTCTGTGGAATCAGGTCCTGTAGTACCCGATGTAAAAGAGAAAGCTGATCTTGAGGGGGTTGAGGGATACAGACCCTTACGGAAATGAATGAAAGGGCTATAACGGCCGTAAGCTTTCTGTCCAGAAGTCTTCAGACTCCCTGCCTTTCTGCATTGACATTTTACTTTATGTCCTTTTTCTAAACAACAATAAAATAATTTCCCTGATGGGGGTGAAGAAGCAGGTTCCCCTTGGCCAGTCAATAAAAACCTCCTAGGTTTTGAGAAAAACTAGAAGTTTTTAGGCAAAGTGTAGAAGTTTGCTTATCAAAATAGCACAATGATCACAGCAGGAAGCTCCTCCAACGCAAAACAAACACAGGGTGATTATCCTTTTGGGGAGTTTTACTCTTGTGTGGTCATTTCTTCATGGCTTGTTCAGGAATATTATCAGGCTTGGAAAGAACTCTAGAATTGTAACAAATCCGTAAAAACTACCATAATAAATATCAACAGCAGAACAAAAAATGTTTCCCAAAATGGGTTACTTCATCACTTTGAAGTCAAAAGAAGGAACTTGAAACATACACACTTCTGGCATCAAAAAAGAAATGAAAATGGTACAAGATGCTCCTCCTTTTCTGCTTCGTGTCCTACTCGCATCTATACTGGGTGGGATATACTGAAGTGGGCAGACTTCTCAATGAGCCCTAGAAGAGAATGTAACTCAAGAGAGATCACAGTGTTAAAGTGCAGGAAAGGCTGAGGAGGTGTGGCTGCTCTATGGCCCCCAAAGTAAGTGCTCAGGCCACACATCACTGCCCACTCAGCCTAAGAATACACATCAATACACTAGGGGTGAGGCTTACAAAAACAAAGCCCTGGTGCAGAAGTCGGTACATGCAACACTTCTAGCTCCACTTTGCACCTCTTCCTTCCTCAGCTAAAGGTACTGGTATGAATCCTTGTTTTTCAGCAGCATCAGAAGGGGAGAAATAGCCACAGGAGAAATCTATACAGATAATGGCCAAGTCAAAGGGTGCTCAGGATAAAATCTGTGGTGTGGGGTACAGACCAGCTTGCTATGGAAGTTAACCTGGAAGGACAGATGTGTCTGTGGCTAATTCCAAAGTATAACAAATTATACTGCTGCAGTGATCATATGGTGAACTTCAGTTTATTTATTATTTTATTTTATTGTACATTTGTTGACCAGGAGAGTCTAACTTAATACATTTTAAGCGGAGGCCCAGGGAGAAAAGCTCCACAGATTAAGAACAAACAAGTACAAGACTTCTACGTAGTATGCAAGTATTCACAGGAAAACACATGATTTAACAAGATTCCATAGTTTTAAAGTTACAAAGTGCAATATTCATTGGTAGTCGCAAGTTTTAACAAAATTCCATGGTTTAAAGTTAAAGTATAGTAGTAGATGATGTCAGGGTTAGTTTTCAATCTTATACATATCAATAGCAGTCTATCTTTCAGTGCATGGTCTTTAACTATATTAACTAGCACATTAGTATTTTTCTAAATTTTTTAACAGCTTCTTTGAATACTTTTGGACACAAGATTTTTCACCATCCATATTAACTGTCATTGCTTTTCCAGACTCAACCATCACAAACAATTTGAACAGGGAATTACAAAAACAGGATAAGGCTGGCAGTGCATCTGTTTCCCAGGTCCCAGCTAAAAACTATGTTCATGAAATACATGCCTTAAAACACACATCAAGAGCACAAAGGCATTTTAAGTCAACAGAAGGGTAGGGCAATCAGAACAGACACAATGCAGTAGATTGTCTAAAGAAAAGCCTTGTAAAATCCAAATATCTGGTGCAGTGCGAACAACAGAAGACCAGGAACCAAATGGAAAACGCACCAAACAAGCCTGTATATGAACTCCATTTACTGTGGTAAAAACACACCAAGATTAAGTGCTTTCGTCTTTCACATAGAAGAGTTCATCAGAATAAAGCACACTGATACAATAACCATTTTTATACCAGTACATGTTACATAATTAATAAAATTGAGCCAATGGTATTGTCAAAAAAAGTTTTATGCAAGATGGTCACATGAGCAATATTAAATATACAGGATGTTAATATTCAAGCCAACTTAGCTTTTTACAAATAAAACACATATATTAAATACCTTCAACATATGTTTAAAAATGCAGGCACAGTAATGCATATAAAAATGTTAAAATACTTAAAAGTTTCATCAATTTTTCTTATAGGGCTGGAAAAGTATTGCCAAGGAATCATTTATATCTGGTGGAAAATTAGCTGCTAGTCTGAGTTACCAAGCCAGCTCGTTTTTACTTAATAAATTCTTCCAGTCATCACCCCCCCCCCATCAAATCTATGTCCACAGTATCCAAAATACCAAATTTAAAACCTTTAAAATTAGAACAAGTGAGGGAATGCCTATATAATGCACTTGTATCCTTATTGTATTTAACATCACATACGTGCTCATAGATTCTGCTTTTCAACACCCCCTCTGTTTTCTTAACACAGATTCCATTGCACATATCACAAAGCAAGGTGCACCACTCTGGTGGTAAAACCATTTCCTTTCTTGAATATAACCTTAGATGCTATCTTATTAGCTAGGTAGGTCTGAGGTGCTTTGAAAATATTAGAACAATGGGAGCACCTCCCACAAGGTGTTGTACCACAATCACCTTCTATCGGTAAATTCAACTTGTTTTCCATAAGATGTTTAATATTCATGCCCACTTCTTCTTTCGGTTGCTCCCGTTAGGGGTCGCCACAGCAGATCAACTGTTTCCATTTCTTCCTGTCCTCTGCATCTTGCTCTGTCACACCAACCGCCTGCATGTCCTCTCTCACCACATCCATAAACCTTATCTTAGGCCTTCCTCTTTTCCTGTTAACTGGCAGCTTCATCCTTACCATCTTTTTCCCCAATATACTCTGCATCCCTCCTCAGCACATGTCCAAACCAACGTAATCTTGCCTGTCTGGCTTTGTCTCCAAACCTTCCAACCTGGGCTGACCCTCTAATATACTTATTCCTAATCCTGTCCATCCTAGTCACACCCAGTGCAAATCTTAACATCTTCAACTCTGCCACGTCAAGCTCTGACTCTTGCCTTTTTGTCAATGCCACTGTCTCCAACCCATATAACATAACTGGTCTCACTACCCTCTTGTAGACATTCCCTTTCACTCTTACTAGTACTCATCTGTCACAAATCACTCCTGACACTCTTCTCCACCCACTCCATCCTGCCTGTACTCTCTTCTTCACCTCTCCCGCACTCACCATTACTCCGAACTGCTGATCCCAAGTACTTAAACTCATTCATCTTCGTCACCTCTACTCCCTGCATCCTCACCATTCCTCTGTCCTCCCTCTCATTCACACACATATATTCTTGTCTTAGTCCTGCTGACCTTCATTCCTCTTCTCTCTAGAGCACATCTCCACCTGTTCCCTACTCTCACTACAGACCACAATGTCATCTGCAAACATCATAGTCCACGGGGACTCCTGTCTGATCTCGTCTGTCAACCTGTCCATCACCATTGCAAATAAGAAAGGGCTCAGAGCTGATCCTTGATGTAATCCCACCTCCACCTTAAACGCATTCGTCACTCCCACCGCAGACCTCACCGCTGTCACACTACCCCCGTACATATCCTGTACCACTCTTACATACTTCTCTGACACTCCCGACTTCCTCATACAATACCACAACACCTCTCTAGGCACCCTGTCATATGCTTTCTCTAAATCCACAAAAACACAATGCAACTCCTTCTGACCTTCTCTGTACTTCTCCATCAACACTCTCAGAGCAAACATCGCATCTGTAGTGCTCTTTCCTGGCATGAAACCATACTGCTGATCACTAATCATCACCTCCCTTCTTAACCTAGCTTCCACTACTCTTTCCCATAACTTCATGCTGTGACTGATCAGTTTAATCCCTCTGTAGTTACTGCAGCTCTGCACATCACCCTTATTCTTAAAAATCGGTACCAAAACACTTTTTCTTCATTCCTCAGGCATCCTCTCACTTTCCAAGATTTCATTAAACAATCTAGTTAAAACCTCCACTGCCATTTCACCTAAACACCTCCATGCTTCCACAGGTATGTCATCTGGACCAACAGCCTTTCCGTTCTTCATCCTCTTCATAGCTATCCTTTCTTCCTCCTTGCTAATCCACTGCACTTCATGATTCACTATCCGCACATCATCCAAGCTTCTCTCCCTCTCATTCTCTTCATTCATCAACCCCTCAAAATACTCTTTCCATCTGCTCAACACACTCTCCTCACTTGTGGGTACGTTTCCCTTATTATCCTTTATCACACTTACCTGCTGCACATCTTTACTAGCTCGGTCCCTCTGTCTAGCCAATTGGTACAGGTCCTTTTCTCCCTCCTTAGTGTTCAACCTTTCATACAACTCTTCATGCGCCTTATCCTTAGCCTTCGCCACCTCTCTCTTTGCCATCACCTCATTTCCTTATACTCTTGTCTACTTTCTTCATCTCTGACAATCCCACAGTCTTCGCCATCCTCTCTCTCTGTATACTCTCCTGTACTTCTTCATTCCACCATCAGGTCTCCTTGTCCTCCTTCCTCTTTCCAGATGTCACACCAAGCACACTTCTAGCCATCTCTCTTACAGTTAACACATCATTTACTCTAAATATGCTGCAGTTCTTTTTTAATATGTTTTTCACTTCATATAATATAGGACTGTATTGCACTATACATGCATGCTCATAAATCTTCGTTTCACCAGGATCTGTGGGGGCTACATTAGTTAATGGGTGGTTTCCTAACAGGGGCTTATATTTCTTTTCCCCATTCTGTGTAAACCTCCTCAATAATTTGTTCCACCATCTGTATGGGGTATCCCCTTTCTAAAAACATATCTCTTAATGTAAAAAATACCTGCCTCACATCACTCAATTCTGAAGTCATGCGTGCCATTCTTATAGCCCGTCCTTTGACTAAGCTCTTTTTCTGTGAAAGTGGATGTTTGCTCATATAATGAAAGCAAGAATTACAAAAAGTACTCAAGAAATTTTAGATATGAAACCTGTAGGTGTATGGAAAATTGCCGTGTCCAAGTAGTCCAACCTCTAGTGTTGCAATTATAAGCAAATTCCAAAAATGAGGTAGTTTTCTCCAAGTGGTTCATAAAGCCAGGGATATCTTCCACGTTTCCCTTCCACAAAATAAAGATGTCATCCAAAAACCTGCAATATAACTGGATGTTGTTCCAAAATTCTTTGTGGAATACATATCTTAATTCCCCGCCTAACAGTACTATATTTGCATATATAGAGATGCAGGCAGCCCCCATGGCAACTCCTCGTTTGTTAGAAATATTGGCCCTCAAAGAATAACAAATTATTCTCTACGATAAGTGCTGCCATTTCACACACCAGGTTTACTTTATCGTGATTCAAGGTGGAACATGTAAAGAGCGTCTCTTCAAATAATTCTAGTTGTCCTTGCTTAGGAATACAGGAAAAAAGATCTTTCAAATCAATAGTTAAAATACCAAATCAACTGCCCATAGATTTTGTTTAAGCTGTCCTAGAAAATCCCAGGAATCCTTAACTAGATGCACTGCTCTCTCCTCTACATGCTTATTCATTTTATCTACAAACAGGGTCAGATTATGTGTTTTGGAGCCACTGGCAGCAACAATGGGTCTAAAAGGTGGTTCACTGATGCTTTTGTGTATTTTTAGGCAGGGTGTGCAGCCTGCTGGAGACTCTAGAGGGCGCCATGATGTCATTGTAGAAGCTGATGTGCCTCATGGTGGATTTCTGACTCACAGAGGCAACAATGGAGCTATTTACCAGGTTCAGACCTGAATTCTATCAGCAAGATTGTTTCTGGCGTCAATGTAAGGTCTCCGAAGGCAGCTAAAGTTACTGATACACTTTATTCCTCAGAAATGAGGTTTAACAATTTTTCATCCACGCAAATGGCTGAGGGCTGTAATATGGCTTCTAGCCTTAGAAGTGTTCAGCATGATGTCCGTGGTAAATTTGGTGCTTTAGTTTCTAAAGCATTTGATTTGACTTTCAAGATATGGCTGGTTCTGGTCACACAAATTACGTAGCAGGAAATGTTCAAGACTTTGGTTTACTGAAGGACATGCTTTTTTTTCTTTGAAAAGAGAATTTTTAAATACAAAAGTTTGCAAATGGAAATTCTGTATTTGAAACAATGTATCAATTTAAAAGTTATACCACAAGGCATGAGAGTCTTTACATTTCCCTTTGGCTTAATGTATGATGCCAATATGATTGAAGACTGTGTTTATTTGATAAATGGGGGATGCAACTTCTACAAAAATAATTATTTTACAATGAACAGATGCAGGTAAAGACTTGGAAGATTTAAACACTAATACTGTAAATGACTTGTTTTCACAGTATCAAGATTTTTAAGAAAAAAATTAACAGGGTAGAAAGGAAATGTAAAGCATTGTTTTTAAAGAAAATGTTTAAATATACACTGTAGGTATTTTAATATAGAACAGTGTTTTATTTGTAAAAAGCTAAGCTAACTTGAATATTAACATCCTGTGTATTTAATATTGCTCATGTGACCATTTTACATGTGCCTTTTTTGACAATACCATTGCTCAATTTTATTTATTATGTAACATGTACTGGTATAAAAATGGTTCTTGAATCAGTGTGCTTTATTCCGATGAAGTCTTCAAAGCCTTGTAAAATGACAAATTTACACAGGACATGGGGCTATCAGGCTTAAAATATTCAGCACACAACATTCATATGAACTTAAGCAAAAATATCCCATTGCATACTTTTTTCAATTTACTATTGCTTTCAACAACATTTTAACCACTGCAGAAGGTTTTGCAGCAATAACCTGCAAGGAATAAAAACAGTATACCTTTAATCTTTATTTTCTCACTCCCATATCCATATTTACAAGGAAATAAATTATATAAAACTGTACTTGGTCAGTGTTTGTATGCTGAAACCAGGCAGACTCAATCAGCAGCTACAACTTCTGACAGTATGTTCACTGCATAAAGAATTTTGGGATGTAAAAGGCCTGCCACCTCCTTTTATCAATTTCTTCTGCTGCCACTTTCAGGATATAGAGTGGACTGCATTTAACAGCACTGATTAGAAAGTAGTAAGCTCCCAAAGCCAGCCTACTTGGATAAAACTGCAATTACAAACCAAACAACCCTGATTGATTACTGGCTCAGGAACTCCACTGAGCACACAGAAAGCATGGGCAAGCTCCGCCTAAGGAGGCGGGGGCACAGCTAGTCACATGTAGTAACAAGTCTTTTGGGAAAAAAAAGAGTTTGGTCCACAATCTTGGGACGTGTGTTATACCAAACCATTAAGATGTAGTAGCCTTCAGCCATCAAGTGCATGGAAGCATGCCCTTACGTACAGGAAATCACTGTGGTTCCCAAGATGATGTAGGTCATACACCCCACCAATCAAGGAAGGGCATATGCCAAATAAATGTTCTCACTGCCTGGATGCCAGTGAAGTCAAAGGCAACCCTTAAAATTGCCTAAATTACAGCTCCCCCAGTCCCACAGCATCCCTGAAAAATGAGCTTGAACAGTTATCAAAGTAATAATCTCATAATTAGTTTGAGGAGATATTTTTGAGCAAGGCTGTAGTAGTAGCTGCGGACCTGATGGGCTCTACAATTTCCAGTCAGACCCCTGCTGTACTTGCACAATCTAAGGTAATGTGATTAGCTTACCAGTTTGACAAAGTCTGACTACTAACTGGATTACTCTGTTTTCCATTCATGGGGCTAGCCACCCAGTGATGTGAACAATGGCTCTAGATTGTCACTGATGAAGTGACACCCTGATCCCATGTGCAAAAATGGGAAAAAGGAGCTGTGGATGAATGAATGGACATCTGATACGACTACCTGAAAGCTTTGGTTCTCTCATGGTAGTACATAAGCACCCTATGAGGTTCCATCAAGGCCATTTTTCCTCCGCAAGAAAACAGTCAATAGTGCAAACTGGTTTAAAGTTCACTAAAATGGCCCCTCCATGTGGGAAAATTTATACAACTCTATTTTTCTTTTTATTAATTAATTTACTAACTGGATACGCACACTGGACACCATTACCCCTTTTCAGTGGCAACTGAGGAGCACTACCTGGTCACGAGACATGCTCAGTCTAGTATAACAAAGCAATCAGTTCAAAAAGGTAATTCATCAGTTAAAGATCTGCTATAGCAATGTTGTGATTCAGCAAATATGTAAAAAAAAAAAAAAAATACACAAATATGAACCTGGGTGACGGGAAGGCAAGCCCCCACACCACAGAGAAAGCAAACCCCTTACTTAGTATAACTCAGACAGAGGTTGCACATCCTCAGGATAGGTTAATCAAAATAGAAACTTGGTGAAACATCAAAAAAAGATGAATTACTAATCCTTCTAGATGAAAAGAATGCAACTATAAACAATACTAAAAGATAAAAACTTAAGGTCTGCTGATGTGAAAGGCTCACGGAGGAACAAATGATAATTCTTTTATAATACAATGAAGATTACAAATTGCAACCAATACATGTCTAAGGAGGTTTCAAATACAAAAAAAATGCAAAACACCTTTCTAAAATGTTTTAACAACTGTATTAAAATCTGTAAGTAGAAGCAGTTCTCAAGTCATCTGACTAATGTCAGTGGCATAGCCTTTGACACACACTTTCCTCAGAAGCTACTGACTTGACAGAAAGGCCTGGTTACAAACTTCACATCAAGTCTCAATATTACAGCCTGGAGGCCCTTCAGGTTGATAACACGAGTTGTCTTTTCAACACAGGTCCAGTACAACCTAAAAGTAGTTTAGAGATCTAATGCTGTCAAACTATACCTCGGTATGTGAAGCAAATCTTTGCAATGATTTCATAGGAGTACTGCAGACACATTCCTTGCCTTAGTACTGCAACTCTTTCATTTTCTGATGTTCATTCATATATCCCTCTGAAAAATGGCCATCTTTCAACCATTTTTGCCTGTTTATCTGTTAAACAAAGCCGGAATAAATGTGTGTACCCACCTGCTTATATTATTTAATACTGTTGTGCCTACCCATGACAGACTGGGGGGTCCCAAAGTGAAGCACTGAATGAAAGGGTGTCGAGCATTAACTGGATGACAATGGTCGAGCATTAACTGGATGACAATGGCCTAAAATTAATGTGTTTCGTCTTTAGAGAAGGAACTCAAATAACTACTACCCTCAAGTCTCAAACTGATTTTCCAAGGCATATGTGGTAGCTTCAGGTTTGACAGACATGACAAAAATGGGAGAAACTGGCTGAGAATTATCTGGTGGTGCCACCAGAGAAACTTTTTTTCACGGGAAAGACAGAAATGGGAGAATATAATCTGTGAGATTTGAGGAATTTCGCAGGTACCATTGATTTTTCGTTATGCTTAATCTGGCAAATGGACTCAAGATGGAAGAAGATATGCAACTCTGACATTTTAGAAAAGCTCTGTGGTCATGTGAGTCTACTTCCTATCCAGAAGACAAAATATATGCTCAATGGTGTTCCAAGCAGCAGAATGATTTCTAATTACCGTTTCAATTCCTACATGTTGCATCTGGACTCTGTATACAACAAATCTGAATTGGAGCCATCTAGTTAAGGACAGGTAAGGATGCCCATAAGATAAATGTGCAACTACTCCATAAACATTCTGGGTGAAGTAAAAGAACAAAATATGAGACTCCAATAATGGAAGTTTGCTATCTGATACCTTGCAGAATGTGAACAGGAAGAGAAAGCTAAGCACTGTGCACAGCCAAACTCACTGGAAAGACATCCTGCAACAGACGAGGCAAGAGAGACTGCAAAACAAGAAATCAAACTCCTGTTGATAAATCTGGTTACATCTGACCGACTTAATGCAGCCTTCCATAGATTTTGTTCTTGGAAAACAAGGAAGAGTGTGGAATAAAACTTTTCCTAGCTCAGCAGATGGAACCGTATGAATGTACTAAATAATAAGAAAATACTGACTGACCAACAAGAGGGATCTTCTATGGTACATGGACTAGGCCCTGGAATAGGACAAGCAGGACACTAGCAACATTTTCACACTCGCCTCTCTTTTATTCATTTGTCAGTGGTGATTCTAAACCATAGTGCTGACATACAAGGAAAAGTGCAAGTGGAAGAAAAAGGTGGTAATGTCCATCAGTAATTACTGATTGTCTTAAAGGGTTGTACACTGCTGACAATGTCCACTGGCCTTTGTTTCTCCCAGCTTGTTTCTTCTAAAACTATTCTGTTTCAAATGTTCTATGTCAATTTTTCTAAAAAAATCAAAAAGTGTTTGACAGACAAATGTGAATAAGACAGATGTTTTACATTTTACATGTTTTCCATGTAAAATTTACATTTTTCAGCTGATGCATCATTTCCTGGGGTGGTAGACCAAATAAAAAAGAATTTCTCCAGAAGAGTGTTAAACTATCTACTCTTTCTGGGGAAGTCAGATGTGAATCCATGTGCATCTTCAATACGGTGCCCGATACTTCTCATCTGAAATTAACAGATATGTTCTTATACCAGCTGATCAAGAAGGGAATGCTTCTTGTTGCTGCAACTGCTGCTCTAAAAATAATAGGCAACTTTCTTACCATCAGTTAGTGACTGTGCTTGGTTAAGAAGCTGAAACCACTTTGGGCACATTATTTTCTGTAGTTCTCACATTCAATGATACACAAGATCAATTTGATATCATGTATTGACTACAAAGAGCATAACTAGTCCCTTTGTCTATCAGTCTAGCCCCATCCAATGAGGGGAGAACTCATTCTGTAAGCTAAGAACAGACAATGAAGATTTGACTTGCACTGCTATCAAGTAATACTTAAGTATATGCTTACACAAATTATGAGGAATTGCAGCAGTCACAGCTGGAAGGAAAGGCTGTGCATGCAATGGCAAGAGGGTATAAGGAACCTACCAAAGAGGGTCTCCTCACAGAACACATGCTACTGTAAGAGCAAATGTGTTATCTAACATAAGGGACACTCTGTGGTGGGTTGATGACTGAGCTAAATCCCAACCAACAAATCCACTGGATAAAGCCAAAGGGCGCAAAATCAAAAGGACAAGTCCTGGAGTACAGATGTGAAAAATAAAATTTGACTCTCAAGAACTGCTAAGAAGACAATAACTCTTATAAAAAGGTGTCAATAAAGGAGCATGCATCTGCAATGGACAAGTCTGAGGAAAGCAATAGGGGAAGCCATACTGCCAATAGAGTGAACTCTGAAATGCAGTATTTTCCAAACTGCAATGTGTTGCCAAACGGTACAAGATATAAAGGGCTTTGCATGGCAACTACCATGCTCGCCTTTCCTAGATTAAAGGAGGCAAGCGGCTGCATGGCCTTTTAAAGATCATGTACCGGTCACCTGCATCAGATAAAAGCACAGATGACAGTGCACAGCCAGGGTTGTGAAGGTCTCTCCCCCACAAAAAAAAAATCTTCTAATTTCTGCCTTGGCAGAGACAACAGGATAAAAAATGGACTATTTCAGGGACAGTTCGGAAATCTTTTTCAAGAAGAAATAAGGGCTGGTCTTAAAAGAAGCCAAATCCTTGTGAAAGTCCAGTTCTGGCTTCAGACACACAATGGTCTGCAGCTATGTCATTCTGTGAGAAGGTGGCAGCCACCAGACAACAAAAATATGTATTTATATTTTTAAGGTACAAGTTTCAATTCCACTAAATGACTGCGTTCAAATAGGAGAAATGAAAGCAGTCATGAAATTCAAGTAATAAGAAAATGTATTCTTCAAAGGAAAGTAAAGATGCAGTAATCATTTACAGAACTGTGTGATCATGGACATCTAGGTCACAATCTTACCTTCTACATTGTCATGACAGATAGAGATAGAAATAGTTAATATATGCAAAGATCTGAGAACCAAATCATTCATGTGACAGTGATGAAGATTACCTAAAGCTGGATAACAAAAGAGGGCGTTACCGAGTACCATTCCACTCCAATGGAGAACACCTCCTTCACTTGGCCAAAATAAGTAAACCTAGTGGAAGGCTACCTGGTGGCTAAAATCACTTGACACCCCAGCTGGAATATGATAAGATGGTCAAAAGCAGCAATAAGACCCTATGGAGGACCAAGATGTTACCAAAAAAAGGTGGATTACCAGGGTTAGAACAAGGAGTACTTTTTGTATTGCCAGGGAATCAGAAGCTTGAAACCACAGCCTTCTTTGCCAAGGGAATAATCAGTTTACTTCATTCTTCCCTCAACTCTGTCGTGACATAAAAAATATGGAGGAATGGCATGAAGGTACATGGATCTTCCTTGCCACAGGTGAAGCTGCATCTTCCTGAAAGCTGAAGTTCACATACTTCCGAGTATTAACATGCAATGCAAGATCATTCAAACAAACATTACTGGATCACAATTAACCAAGGACATTTTCTCTTACACTTCACTCGCATATACCAAATTAAATGTTTATAAAGGTGAGTCAAGCCCCCACATGCCACCCATGTAGGCAGCACGTCCCCCAGCATACCCTGAATTTACTTCATCGTCACACAACACAATAGTGCAGAAGAAAAAAAAATCCTTATTAAAGTGTAGAGTAGTCTCACACAAACAATGATGCCAATGTGCCTCAAACTAATTTTTGACTGCTGCTAAAAGACAATTCTGACCAACTGGGTTTGGGCAGTCAAAACACTTAACAGATGTCCTTAATCCCATAAATGGTTACTCGCTCTCATTCACAGCTGTTTTCATTAATACAGCAGCTGTCTGCAATGGCCACAAGCTATAACTGCAAGCTGTGTTCATTTACAAATGTATCCTTATTAAAAAGCTCAAGCTGGTGTGGCTTCCCAGGCAGACAGCATTACCCATACATGGGGAGTAAGGCCATACGAAGGAGCTATGGCCATCACACAACTGCTACTTAAGACAAGGTGGGTGCAAATATAGAAGTGAATAGCTGTAGAAATCAAACAAAATTACATTTTGCCTCAGGTATCAGAAGCTGTTTAAGCAGTCAAGTCAGTAAGACTATGTGGGACCACAGCACTGAGCTTAAATGTGCATTCTAGTTTCAACTATTTAAGGTGAAGTTCATCCTAAATAGAATAGTAATGTGAACGCTCCATTTTGGACACTTCATGAACACATTTCTCCACTCTAAAACCAAACTCATTCTATTCAAAGCACTCCACATTGCTTGACATGATAAAATTAACTGATGGATAGAATGGTGAAATTGGACAACTGGTAAATCTGTGAGATATGAACAATGCAAACATGATGCTTTTTGATGAACACTGGCTGCATAAAAGTTTCCTATTGACATCAGTAAGTCCAACAGTACAAAAAATGGTGATACTGATGACGATGCTAAAGTAGCAAACTTAGAGCATGTGACTGGTCTCCCAAAAAATACCTTCCACTTGAGGAAGCTGCTAAATACTTTAATTCTAAATTCCTAGCCATACTAGACCACCATGCACCAACCCGCTGTATCAGAATTAGGACTAAATCTGCCCCATGGCTTTCAAAAGAAACCAAGCAAAAAAATCCATCTTAGAAATAAATACTGGACTAAATGGTGAATGACTAAAAACCCTGTAGATCAACAAAACTTTAGACAGCTGAGAAATGACACTACAAAAGTTAATACTGTCTGATAAAAGAAACTTCTACCTACAATCCTAGCAAACTCACCATAATAAACCACAAAAATTCTGGGCAAGTATTAACCAACTACTACACCCAGGTCAATCCATTACGCCAAACCCACAAGGCACAGACCAGGAGAATCCCAAGCAAACTGCCAATGCCTTCAATACCTTTTTCATAGAGGCTATTCAAACACTCGCCAATCAGCTATCACCTCATAGCTTAACTCTACCTACCTCTAAATACTAGTCCACCTCCTCCATTTCTCTTCCAACCAGTCCCAACAACATACATTTTTACCCTTGTCCAAAAACTGAAACCATCACCTCCTTCAGATGACCAACTACCCGAAGAATATCTACAAAAAGCAGCCAAATCCATAGCCTATCCCATTTCCATTATGATTAATAGAACCATCAGTGAAGGTCATGTCCCAAAGATCTGGAAAACCTCCCACATTACCCCCCTTCATAAATGTGGAAAAACTACAGAATTCTCTAACTACCGTCCCATAGCCTTACTTTCTCCTTTCGCAAATATTACGGAAAAATGCATCCATAGGCAATTACTTGACCACCTAATCCAAAATTACTTACTTTCCAGGTATCAACATGGATTCAAGCCTTTTCACAGCACTACCACTGCCCTCCTTTCCTTTACGGACTGTATTAACAAAAACCGTAACAATAATATGCTTTCCTCCACACTCTTCATTGATCTGTCCAAGGCATTAAATATGGTAAATCACCAGATACTTATAAATATTCTCAAATCCCTGTCACTAGATGCACTCGCTATACAATGATTCCAATCCTACTTAGATAATAGACAACAGGCTGTCCTATGGCATAATAATCTATCTACCCACCTCCCCATTAACCTTGGTGTCCCTCAAGGGTCCATATTAGGACCCCTCCTTTTCTCAATTTTATTAATGACCTTCACTTAGTAATCCCCCAAGCTACATGCATACAATACGCAGACTATTCAACCCTTATATGCTCAGCCACATCTACATCTGAACTTCAGTTCCTTACCCAAAAAGTGTTTAATACAGTAGAACAATGGTTTACACAGCGCTGCCTCCTCTTGAACCTACAAAAAACAAAACTCCTACTCTTCACTCCTACTCAGAAGTAATCTCCAATAGATTTCACAGTAATATCCAATAAGGGTACTCTCACATCTCCACACCCAACTACCAAACTACTAGGACTCTCCATAGACAACAACCTTAACTTCGACACCCATTATCAACAATACACTAAAAACTGTGAATAGAAAACTAGGCTCTCGCTACAGGATCAAACCCTTCCTTTCTCCAGCAGCTAGAATAACTATTGCTCACACTCATCTAATCTCTACACTCCTCTATGCCTCACCCATACATACTAATCTATCTAAGAGTAACCTCAACAAAATAGAAAACTCCTACAATAACACTGCCAGATTTGCTACAGGCAACCCATTTAGAACCCATCATTGTTATAATCTAAAGCAGCTAGGATGGCTTGAACTATAAAATCAGCTTAAATTCCACCAACTGACCACTGCCCACAAGACCCTTTACCAACCTTGCAATACTCCAGTACTATCTACCCTCATCATCTCCTATAATAATCTTAAAACCTTACGTTCATCCCAAAAACTTTTAGTAAAGTAAATCTAACATGGCTGGGGACTCTCTATTCTCTAATACTGTCAGAAAATCCTGGAACCTTCTTCCCAGTGAACTTTCATCACTGTCCCCTACATCACTTTTCAAAAACAAACTTACTTTTCCTCAAAACACACTGGTTATGCCCCTGTACTAAACCTGACTAATTAACTTACTCTTCTTACTTGGTTCTACTTACCCTCTACTTCTCAGCAACAAGTCCTATTTTCCTTAATAACAATGACACCTTTACCTTGTAGATAATGTTACTGACATCTTCTGTGGATACTTATTACATATGATAATTTGTTAAACAGTTATACAATGAGCTACCTTCTTTGTTAAAATCTGTATTGTACCTGCATTGTGCATTGTGTTATGCATTTTGTGTTCTGGAAGCTTATCTCCCTGGGCCTCTACTGAAAATGCACATATATCCAGTCAGTCTAGCTCAGTCAACAAATGTAAAATAAAATAATAAAATGACTAGGAATAGGTTACTACAGATTTAACACATACCACACTTCTCATGGTGCTGTCAGGAGTAATGAACCATCAAAGGCTTTAGGCTCATGACCTGTATAATCCATTTTCCACAAAGTGTTTAACTGTGAAAATGTAGCGGATTACTTTAGCCAACTTTATTATTCAATAAATTACATTTCTACTCACTGTACGTTACTGGTCATGTCATATAACTTGATAAGCAAGGTTGAAGGATTTCAAAAACTCCACTACATAACATGGGACAATTTGCATTCTTACACCAATCACTTGACCTGTACACAGCAGTATTAGTTCAACAAAGTTTCACTTAATTTATCAATAAAGAAAGACAATATGACATTTTTTCAGTGTTATTTGACTACACAAAAAAAAAAAGCAAGCCAGCATGCAGTTTATAAGCCAAAAACAAGCGAGTGTCTGTGTACTAACACCAAAATGTAATAAATGTTAATTCTTTACTTACGCAAGTGTCATGTTATTAGCTGGATCAAGACAGACTTCAATGACAGTCGTTCCTTCAATATCTTCCTCTATGCATGGAGTAGTATTTCGTCCACTTACTCGACAAGCCTGGTAGAATCCATGAGGCTTTATGCGGCCAGAATCAGTACCGACAAATACTTGCAGTACTACAGGCTCATTATGACCCTCCAGCTGAAATACAGTAATAAACCATCATTAGCAAATAGAGATAATCTTCAATGTAGAAATCCTCTATTTACAGTACTTGTCTGTTACAAATGATGTAGGGGAAGGCAAAGAGCAACATTTTACTAAAGTAGAGGACAATACTTTTATGAACGTTTGTGTGCATCTAATTTAATACTTATGTTAGTCACTACTTTCCAGTACCTTTTATTTCGGAGTTTCTGTTTTCAAGGAAATGTTGCAGATACCCTCTAGAAGGACAAGCGGTGGGAACAAATTAAGGGAAAATAAAAACTTGAGTCTTGCTAAAAATAAAGTAAATTACCTGATAAATCTTGGACCTTATTTTTAGATGCTCTGCAGGACATTAATAACAACACTTATGTGCTGACAAAGCATTAAACTGGACAAAATGTTTTTGAAGGACACAGTTAAATTACTGAAGGATGATAAACACATCCTATCTGTTAATATAACAAAGGAAATACATCCTTGCAACTGTGCACTGAAAATGAAGCCAAGGAATAGTGCAAAGATGATGAAAAATTCTGAAAGTGGGAATCTTCTCAGCTAACCTCTATAACCTTTCTAAATGTACTGACGACCGTTTTTGTCTTTGCATTTTGCCCCTGCTGCTGCTGCCAATCATCTCCTCTCTCAGGGACAACTGGTCTAGGTGTTCTCCAACACAAAAAAATGATGGTTAACCAGGAAAGAGTATATTGTTGGAGTGTTCCCACACCCCACCAACTTTTGCCCAGTTATCTCCATACACACTTGGCTTAGTACATGGGAAGGGAACATACAATGGGCTGAATGTCAAGGATGTTCCCCTCACTTCCACAACGGATGTTTCTGTGCTGCGGCCCCAACCCAGATGCATGGGAAGAAGTTTCCCAGGTTTCCCTTCAGGGAAAGCACACCTACCCAGTGTACCCTTTAGGGTGCAAAATCCTCCCCACCCCATCATCCTGGGAGAATCAAGAAGATCCTTGCCCCTTCACTCCTTTCCCTCATTTCTTGGCTAGTGTTGAACAGTTTCTCCTGGCTAATGTTGGAACAGTTTCTCCAAGTCTACAGATCTATAGCAGGGCACCAGCTGAGACTGCACCACTCTACTACAGATAAAGGACTACAATGTGCTTGCTACCAGTCTTCAGAACAATTCAACTGTTATGCAAAAAGGCATTAAAATAACTTTCCCCTCGTCTTTCTTTTATCATGAGATGAGTGGATAAATATACGGAATGTGTAAAATCAAAGCTGGCTGCATTACGCATTTAAGCAGTTTTTAATGTAATGTTTTTGTGAAAATCTTATGGAAGTAGGGTGCTACTTTTCTTGAACATGGAAAGGTCAACAACTGTCAGAGTCAGCTGATGTAAAGAAGTCACCAAGGGACAAAAAAACACATTTACACAGTTAAGTCACACTCAGAGTACAATTTTCATACAAAAACACTCGGTCACATCACAAATACAACTTTGTATTTTAATATTCAATACATGCAATTTTTAATTGCTGCTGTGGATTTATCCATCAAGCCAGAAGCAGTGAAGATGATGATGTTTAAAGTAATATAGCTTACACTGTATACAATTTTTTAGACTCTCAATGCCCCATCATTAATGTATACTGCACTCCTTTACAGTTTATGTCTTTGTGTCTTTCGGCTTTTCCTGGTTAGGGGTCGCCACAGTGGAACTCCGGTCCGCTAATGATTGGCAGTAGATTTTTACGTGCTGGCTTGCCGGGCCTAACGCACAACCTTCAACGAAAGAACACCCATTCACACATGTCGCCACACAGAATACGTTCGGAGAATCGAACGGGCAACGTCTAACTGTGAGGCGACAACGCTACCGCAGCACAATCACTCTTTTATAGTTTATGATGATGCATAAAATTCTGTATACCACAAGGTGTTCAAACTTTTGCTTTTGAGACGTTTTTGTAAAGGTTAAAAATAAAGCTGATACTAGCTATGAAACAGGTATGTTTTTAGGAAATGGTAACATAATGTATCTGACTTTTTTCAAACAATATGTATACAAAGGACAAACACTAGAACCCTACAGAACCCCAAAAATACAGTGTCATGCATAGGTTCCAAGTTCAAGCAAGTTTTTCAACAAAGGAATGCTCACAAATGTAAGCAAAAGTAAAATCTTATGGAAGTAGGGCGCTACTTTTCTTGAACATAGAAACTTATGTGAACTGATTAGGTGGACACTTCAGAAGACCAAGTTCAAAAAATGAACTGTACAACGTTCTAACAACAAAAGAAAATACATAAAAAACAAGTCCTCATTTCAGCTTTCAAAGCTATACAGCATTCACACAAAAGCATAAACTAATCACAATAATGAGAACAATGTTGATTTCTTCCAATTACTGCAAATATATTTTCTTTCTAAAGAAAATAAGAAACCCACCAATATCTCCAAATCATAAATGTTTTCGATAACTATCTCCAAAGTAATTAAAACCAATTATTTCAAAAAGGATCCTCTCATTCTACTTCATCAATAAAAAGCAATTATGTTAGAATCTGCAGTGTACTCAAATATTTTCCTCTCAACTTTTGTATAGGATGACAATCATGCTCTTCCATTCGTTGTGGAAAGTAACAGTCTCCTTCAGGGAGAAATTCACAGAACTTCCTCTCTTTCAGATACCCATTAAGATTCTAGCTCTCCACACATTCTTTAAGGCAAGTAGAGGATGCTAGAAGTTTTCCACTACCATGTTGTACGAAATTAACCATACATGTATCTGTACTCTAAGACTGCATACAACTTAAGCCAACCCTTACCTACAGAAGATAAGACACCTAAGCCAGGATAGGGTCACAAAAGAAGGGTAGCAAAGATGAACATTCCTTAGGCAAAGCAAATGAAGCTCTGGGTAATACAGGATATGTTATATGGTATACAGAAATAACATGTCTGTTATCACATGGCCTGTTCATTATATAAGCACTGCCAAGAACAGCTGCATGAAATAAGACCCATTATACTTGTAAAATATTATCTAATTCCACTGCAATAAGTACAGCTGCTGAAATAGTCCATCCCGCCTTCCAGAAATGAGTTACTCAAAAGCCCTCGCACACCACCCAAACCAAGCCAAGAACATGAATTGAAGTTAACCTACGTGCACTCCCATTCATCAGCACTGTATGACTAGGTCAAAAACAGAAAATCATGTCCACTTAATGTTTTCAAATGCAGCAGTCTATGCAGCCAAAAAATAATGTTTGACCCCAGCCACTGTTACTGTATGCAACAAAATGCTATAAGAGGGCGTGCAAAGCAACAAGCTGAATCATAACACGAGGAAAACACAAAACAAGAGGCATACAAATATGGGTCCACCAAAGCTGACCTGACTTGAATTTCATCACCTTTTTTTTTTTTTTTTACCACAAACAAACACACACCTACTCTGCATAAAACAACAACAGAAAACTGGAAAACCTGAAAATAACTGATTTGCAAACAAAACCAGTATTTTTGAAAATGGGCAATTCCCCCTCCACAGCTACTAAACTTAAATACGATCACTCTGAGGATGAGAGTGCATGCATGCAACCACACACACAAAAGAGGAAAACCCTACAATTCCAGTTCTGATCCCTTACATATACAACTTCAGAGAGATAACATGAAAGCCTGGGGTTGGAAGAGGTGAAGGAGGACTTGCCATTCCACCAACATATTATTCTCCACTTGTGCTGATTTCCTATAGTAATAAAATTCTCCACCATCTGCACACGAGCAATATTTTGTATTTCAAATGCATTACACTTGACCACCTTTAATTGGCTTATAACATATACAGTGGGGATAAAAAAGTTAATGCATTCTAGGTATATCCAAAAGCTAACTTACCTCTTACATAAGCAAAGGTAGTATGACTGCTTTAATTTCATTCAGTATAATACATTAACAGTTATTCATAATTTTGAGCCCCTAAAAAGTCAGACTTTCCCAAGTTTTGTACTTATAAAAATATGACAGTGTGACCACACTATACAGTGGAACTTGAGAAACAATTATAAAAATGCCACATTAAATCAAATGGGGTTCAATTTTTCTTTTTAATTACACACATTAATAAAAGGGGGGCTGCTCAGTTTACCAGCCTGTAATATCAAGTGCCATTCTAAATTTATTAATGCAGGAATGTTGTGAAATAAATGAAAAGATCATTACTCATTTCACAGTCATAACTCAGGACACGCTTAAAGTTTGTTTTCTTGACCATGACACAAAAAATACAAAAGTCTACAAAAGCTGAAATCAATACTGCTTAAATCATGTAGGTACCTTGACAGTTGGAAAACCTTGTTGTGTTCTATCCTTGACCGACCCTCTGCTTCCTTCAGTTAGGTAACGGGCCCGATGCTGAGTTTCTGGCTGGACCAGTATTTTCAACTCTTTCCCCTCAAATTTACTTGGGTACTGACCACAAAGTGCCGGGCTCTTCTTCACAGGGCACCCTTTCTGTCCATCTGATAATCTAGAAGTGAAAAAGGTATTCTAGATAGTTTATCAATTGGTCTTTTGACCATTAAAAAAGGCAAAAAATGACAGCAAGTTTTACTCGATGTAGGGGCTGAGAAATGTAAAAGTGATGCAATCTGTGGGATAAAACTAATACAATCTAGTGGTGGACAATGCGATCTCTGAAACACTCTCATTCTTAAATGGGAGTTAAAAAGGCAAAACTAAAAATTACACAAGCTGTTTGGTCAACTAGCAAAATGGTTACCTTACAAAATCATTACTTTAACACATCTAGGCCACTGGATATTAACAAGGGAGGGACAATGTAAGCAAGAACTGGCTCTCTATCAGTATTTGGAGTTGGGGGGGGGGGCATAAATCAACAGAATCACTACCCTTAAGATGAGATTTTGAAGAAAAGTAAGCAGCAGAAACACAAGACTGAGTGGAATTTAGTGAATGCTTTTACAAACACAAAGACCACACTCACAACTAGCTGTCCTGACACAAATTAAGCAAAAAAGCTTATTCTTTGACTGGATGATATTAGCCACACCCCCTCCAAAATGGATAGTGATCACACCCAAGAAAAAAGTACAGTGGTGTAAAATCTTACCATAACAGTAGATTTCCATCCCTTCTCTGCTGCAATATTCCTTATACTAGAGATCCAATGCCAAGGGTAGTCTTATGTCTGGACAGTATACCAAAACCTTGGATTGTTATAGGGACACTGTACGTCACACCTATGCTCCACATTCATGACATAGGGCATAAAAGTGACATACAGGTGTTCCTTCCTCAAAACTGAAAAGCCGTGGAGGAGCAACACTCGATGGAGAAAAAAAGGAACATGGGCATCCAGAAGGAAAAAAAGGGGGAGGAAGGAGGGAGGGAGCGAATACTGCAACAGTGAAAGAAAAGACATCTACTGCTATGGTATGATTTTGCATAACTGTACTATGTCCTTCTATATCACTGTTGCAGTATTCCTTACACTAAGGAGAGTACAAAAGCTTAAGAGGAAACTTGGGAGGAGGAAAGTCCAGCAGAGCCCTCAAAAAAGCCATGTAGGACAGCCCTGAAAATGTGGCTCTAGCCCTAGAAATCATACCCGGCTTATAATGTTTTGTAAAAGCATGCACAGAACCAGAAGAGGCCACAATCCTGGTAGAATCAGCCTTAACAGAAGAAGAAAGGCTTTTCCCATTAAGACAGTAACAAAAGGAAAGAGCCTTGGAGATCCAGGAAGAAATAGTTTATTTACAGACAGCCAAGCTTAAAGACCTACAACAGAAAGAGAAAAAAAAGTTGCTCAGATTTATGAATAGCTTTAATTTTATTTAAATAATATCAGAGTTGCCTATGCAAACCCAAAGTGTGAAGAATATTCTCATTAGCAGACTGTGGAGAAGGGAAAACAAGTGGACACATGAATAGATTGCTTAACAGATAACTTATTAACCACTTTGGGCGTAAAAAAGGATGAGTATGAAGAGACACATTGTCCCTATGAAAAAACTAAAAAAAGGGGGGACAGCCATAAGTAAATGAAGCTCAGACACCTTCCTAGCTGAAGTAAGGACAAAAAGAACAGTCTCAAGTAGAATGCTGTAAGGAAGCTGAAGCTGCCGTCTCAAATGCAGCCCGGGTCAATTTTTCAAGAATAAAATTAAGTTCACCTGGCAGGCCTAATATGAAGGACGCCTTTAAGGAATTGATTGACCACAACTCTAGAAGCCAAAGGAGGAGTCAAAGGCAGACCAGCAGAAATAGTTGAAAGGTGGGCTTTAACTGAAGACTATGCCAACCCAGCACTGAGAAATTCACACAAATAGGACAGAACCAAAGGAACTTCCAAAGAAAGTGGATCCAGGTTACAAGCAAGACACCACACAAAATCTCTTCCATTTGGATAAATAAGATTTCCTGGTAGTGGGTTTCCTGGCCTCCTGCAGAACCAGAAGCATTTCCTCTGAAAAAAAATAAAAAAAGATGCCTGAAAAGGATCAAAACCCTATCACCCATAGCGTAACAAAAGTATAAAATCAGCTTCCACCAAAAAGAGAGGATAAAATTCTTCTTTAATAAAATGTAGTTCTTAAAAGCATTCACCCATAGCGTCAGCTGAAGAGTGGGCAAGTGAGGATGGATGAGACACCCGTTGTCTTGTGTAAGACCACCCTGTGAGGTAACTTGTGGTGACTTGCCCTTGGCTAAATGCAGAAGAGGAGGTAACCAATGCTGTCTGGGCCGAAAGGGAGACACTAAAGATTTTGGGAGAATCTTGTTTTATCTTGAACAGGACCCTTGGTATGAGAGAAAGGGAAGGGATAAATATAAAGTACAGTTGTGTACACTTACCATAAATGTAGATGTTCGAGTTTATTCACTGCTGCAGTCATCACTTGGGTTATCCTGCCAGAGGTAGCCCTCAGTTGTCCCGAATACCAGAGGCTTAGTATTTCTGCGTCGGTTGCTGTCACTCCAGGACTGACATCAGGTCATCAGTGGTATAAAAACAGGCAGCTGACACCATTACATCAGTTTTTCTTGCCCCAAATGTCAGGAGGCCCCAAATAGGGAGTTAGGTTATGGTGGACTAACACCACCAGTAGAAAGTAAATACCAATAGCTCTGTAAAGGGTAAGTAAGCGAGAGAGAGAGACAAGGGGGCTGGAGGGAGCAAAACCAGAACTGCAACAGTGAATACACTCGAACATCTACACAACTGTCCTATGCTCTTCATGTTTCACTGTTGCAGTCATCACACTTGGGTAGATTCCCAAAGCTGAAGAATAGGTGGAGGCAGTTGAAAAGAGTTGGGGCTGGCTAGTATGCCCTGCAGTACTGCAGTTGCAAAGCCTGCCCTGGATTTGGAAAAGATAGGCAGGTGGTAATGCTTGGTGAAGTTACGAACATAACTCCATGTTGCAGCTTCCAGGATGTCCCTGGTAGGGACCCCTCTGAGAAAGGCTGCAGAGGTTAAAGTTGTCCTAGTGGAATGTGTTCTGACCCCAAGTGGGGGTGGTTTCCCGTGGTGTTTGTAACAGAAATGGATACAGTGTGCTATCCATTTGGAAATGGTTTGTTTTAAAATGGCTTTGCCCTCTGCCCCTGGTGCAAAGCTGACTAGTAACTGGTCAGATTTCCTAAAGGACTTAGTCCTATGGAGGTAGAACCTGAGCTGTATGGGCAAATCTAAAGAGTGCAGGATCCTTTCCCTTATTTTGAGGTGTGGGGGAAAAAGGTGGGAAATCGAATAGACTGGTTGAGAGGGTTCCACAGCCATAAGTGCTTGTAGCTCAGACACTCTTCTAGCTGAAGTGATGGAAGAAAGGAATTTTAACTCTGCTGAAGCTGCAGGCTCAAAGGGGGGGGGGGGGTAGCGTGACCTTTTCCAACACAAAGTTAAAGTCCCAAGCAGGGGTAGGGGGGGCTCCTCTTGGTGGCCTTAAGTTGTTAGTCCCTCTACGAAACTGCTTGATGAGAGGGTGTGAGAAGAGTGGCGGCTCAGTGCTGTAATTTGCAGAGATGGCAGAGGCATGTATTTTAATGGAAGAAAAGGACAGGCCCCTGTGGAGTAGGACTGCTAGGTAATCCAGGATGAGAGTTAAGGAGGGCTGTGTTGGGTCAGCTCCTTAAGTCTGGATCCAGGAACAATACCTTTTCCACTTGTCAGCATAGGATTTTCTAGTGCGGGGTCGTCTGACTTCACGTATGACGTCCAGGACTTGCTTGCTTAGACTGGCCACTGGAAGTCAAGGAATAAGCCAGGCTGCCAGGTTCAGAGTCTGCAATTGTGGATGCAAGAACTCTCCCTCCTGCTGAGTCAGGAGAACTGAAATCTGGGGGAGGTGCCATGGAGGCAATGGTGACAGACTGCGCAGTATTGGGTACCAATGTTAGCATGGCCAGTCTGGGGCAATCAGGATTGTCCTTGGTTTTTCCTCCCTTACTTTGAGTAATACTCTTGTAAGAAGAGGTAGAGGGAGAAATGCATAGAATGAGATGTTTACCCATTGGAAGGACACGGCATCCACTTTTCAGGCCTTGCTGTGAGGTTCTCTGGTGCAGAATTTGCTGAGCTGGTGGTTGTAGGGAGAGACAAATAGATCCACCTTCGGGGTACCCCATTTCTGGGTCACAAGGCTGAAGGTGTTGTGGTTTAATTGCCACTCGTGTGGGTCTAGGAGATTTCTGCTTAAGCTGTCTGCCAGAGAGTTTTGGTTGAATGGCAGGAATTGAGCTAGCAGGTGAGTGTGCATGGCTGAGACCATGTTCCAAAGGGTCATGGCTAGCCTGCAGAATGGGTAAGAGTGGGTTCCACCCTGCAGATGAATTTGATTTGGGCTCCAATGGCCCTGAATGCACCTGCTGTACGGGTGTGCACCCCAGGCATAGTCTGATGAGTCTGTGGTTAGGGTCTGGGCAGTGTGGGGTTGTGAAAAGGGAAGTCCCTTGTTGTGGTTGCATGCTGCTGCCCACCAAAGAAAATCTTTCCTTAGACAAGGTATCACAGGTATAATAGTTTCCAGGTCCTGAGAATGTTGACACCAAAGGCTTTTTAAGTACCACTGAAGTTTCCTCACATACAGTCTGGCATATGGAGTTAGTAGAATGCAAGAGGCCATGAACCCTTGAGCTTGCAGGATTTTCCTTGTGGATAACTGCATTCTGGTGGCCAGTTGAGAGAAGTAGCCTGTCAGATGGGCCTGTTTTACTGGAGTAAGGAAAGCCATCTCGGATGCTCTATCCAAGCTTGCTCCCAGGAATACAATCTTTTGACTGGGGACTAGTTTAGATTTCTTTTTGTTTATAGTGTACCCCAGTGAGGTTAGTAGGTCCTTGACAAATGTCAGGTGCTGCAACAGCTTTTCCTGTCTGCCTGAATCAGTCAGTCATCCAAGTAGAGGTAAATTTGAATATTTCTTTGTCTGCAAAAAGCAATGTCTGGAGCCAGGCATTTTGTGAAAACTCTGGAAGCAGTGGATAAGCCAAAGGGAAGTGCAGAGAACTGATAATGCATAGATCCTGCCCTGAAACGTAGATATTTCCTGCAAGAGTCTCTAATTGGGATGTGCAGATAGTCCTCTTATAGGTCTAGGGTGGCTAACCAGGCATCTTTGGACAGCACAGGGAGAAGCTGCTGTAGGGTGAGCATTTTGAATTTCGGTACCACCAAGAAGGTGCTCAGAATGGATAGATCTAAGATTGGGCACCAGGTGCCCTCTTTTCTGGGTACCAGAAAGAGTCTGGAATAGAAACCTTGGCCTATCTGTTCTGCAGGAACAGGCTGAACTGCCTCATGGAGAGCAGGGAATGAACTTGGTTTTCTGCCTCTGCCCACTGGTTTGGAGGAAAGTCCGGGAACACTTTTGGGGTTGGCAGTGTGTGGAAATAAAATTTGCAACCTTGGGACACTATGCTGAGGACCCATCGATCGTTGGTGATGGAGGCCCAGTTTTTTGCATGGGAGGCAAGTTTTTCTCCTAGGGGCATAAGCAGATGGGAACAGGTGAGGGGTGGAGTTGAGAAGTCGTGAATTCTTTCCATAAGGGGGTGGCTTAGCACTCCCTGTTTTAGAAGTGGAGGTACTGTATTGTTTAGATCTCTGCATACCCTGAGACTGTTGTCTAGGGGGTCTGCTTCCCCTAGGTCTAGTCTGAGGGGCCTTGAGGGGGCTGGAAAAGGCCAATGTTTTGAGGGGCATTGCCTACCGAATCTAGGAGGCTGGACTTGCAAAAAGTCTTTAACTGTCTGCACAGACTTTACTTTTTCTTCCATCTTTTTTTAAAACCTCTTCTGCTTTGGTGCCAAACAGATTGTCTTTGTTCAGTGGTGTGTCCAATAATTTTGATTTGACATGGTTTGGCAAGGGTTGTTCCTTAAGCCAAGCATGCCTTCTAAGTACAGAACCTGTGACCGCTGCCCTGCAGGATATTTCTAGGGTGTCAAACCCACATTGCAGGATATGCTTACAAACTTGGCTTGCAGAATGCTTAAGCTCCTGTAATTCTTTATTTTCTGCACAGTCAGGGGAAGGTAAATAATTTTTGTTTAATAAGTTCCATAGTATGGTGCTAGTATTTCAGCATGTGGAACTGACAATTTAATGCTCTAATGGCAAGAGTTGCAGAGGTGTATATGTTTTTTACCCAATCTGTCTAAAGCTCAGGAATCCCTGTCCAAAGGGGAGGGATTCTTAGCTGTGGTTGGTTTTATTCCTTTAGGTCCTTGGGAGATGACCTCTGGGTCAGCAGTAGGATTTTTGAAAAGAAATTTGTGAGAGTCAGAGACTCTTGTAGTACTTGTCAGGTTTTCTGGGAGAAGGAGGTAGAGTATCAGGAGTTAGACTGGATTCCATAAAAACATCATCCACAACATCCAGAACAGGAGGAATAGCTGTGTCTGTGCTGTGGCAGATCTAAAAATTCCTTGAGTCTCTTTTTGGACTGTGGATAATCCTAGCATTCCCAATGGAAATGCTCTCTAAAGGTATGTAGGGTTTCACCAAAAGAAAAATCCTCTGGAGGAGAGGCAGAAGGAATGGATTCCTCTGCATCTGAATCTTCATAAGCAGATAAGGGCATGTCTTCATAATCAGAAACCTCAGAGTCTTCAGACCCTTGCTCAGACAAAGCTGCTGGGGGAAGTCTCTTCCTTTTAGCAGAGGTAGGCTGGCTTCCCCTAATCAGCATGATAAGGTCTTCCGCCATTTTAAGCATCTGAGATTGAGGCAAGGAAGCAGACGCTTGAGGTTGGGTTGTCGTTTTTTTAGGCGTAGCTCGTACTCTGGGCCTTAGAAACTTGGTAGTTTTAAAAAGAACTGAAGAAGCAAAAGAAGTCGTCGGTTTGTGCTGAATATCGGTAGTGCGAAGAGCTTCCTCAGAAGCCGGTGCCTGCACAGTGGCTCTGGACCCATCCAAGGTAGAGACATCAGCAGGTTCCATAGTCAAAGAAGAGTCTTGTGTCATACCGGACTCTGAACGGATCTCGGTAGCGGCCTGCAAATCCAGAGAAGCAAGCATCAGGGGCTGCGAAAACACCTCACTGAGTACCAGCGAACTGGCGACAAGCTTAACGGAAGCATCGTCGGCAGTTTTGGACCTGTGCAGTCCGTCTCTGTCTTTATCCTTACGTTATTTTTGGAAGATTGGTAGTTGGATGGCTTACCAAAGCCATTTCGGAATATGGAGATTGAGAGCGAACGTATTTAGCTACGATAAGGGCCCAGCGACGTATAGTTCTGGTGTTGAACAAAGCTGACAGTGAGGGAAGTCATGGTCTGGGCCTAAACTGGTGATGCAGTAAGAATGGAAATCTCGGTGTGGTATTTGCTTTCCATAGGCGAGACAACTGTTAACTTTTTCTGACATCAGTTAGTGAAAGAAAAAAGGATCCCCAATAGGGTACTTAGCTTTAAAAGACTTCAACTTCAATTTCGGAAACAAAAACTCTGGTAGCGACCAACCGGCACTCGTGGGAACTGCTTCTGCTTCAGGATCCACGACAAGAAAGACTGATGTAATGGCGTCAGCTGCCTGTTTTCATACCACTGACAACCTGATATTAAGTCCTGGAGTAACAGCAACTGACGCAGAAATACTAAGCCTCTGGTATTCGGGCTGAATGAGGGTTACCCCTGGCAGGATAACCCAAGTGTGAGGACTGCAACAGTGAAACACTAAGAACATCATCCCCTTCCAGAAAGACAGGGCATCCACCTTCCAAGCCAGAGTATCCTGACATTGGACAGCAAGATCCCAAACCTGAAGTCTTAGTCTGCACAAGAGAGAAGACCATGTCTCCCCCCCTTTGCTTGTTGATATACCATATCACTGTGGTACTGTTTACTCAGACTTTGAGGGGCCCTGGAAGAAGGAAAAAAAAGTCTGAAGAGGCAAAAGAACCCCCCCTCATCTCTTAGATGTTGATATGCTCTTTCTTCTGACAAAGAGACCAAAACGCCCTGAACCTTTACAGGGTCAAAAGAAGCTCCCCACCCCACGTCTGAGGAACCTTGAAAAGAATTCCTGAGAGGGGACTGTTGACTGAAAAGAAAGCCCTGGTTTGAACGACAGTTGATGAATCTACTACTGAAGCTTTAGCTTGAGGCATGGATAAAGAGGAATCGGAAAGTCTAAAGGATAGAATGCTGAAGCCAAACTGACTTTTTACGAACCATTGTAGCTTCCTCATATGAAGCCCGACTAGAGGAAGCATAGGAATAGTGGAAACCATGAACCCCAGAGCCCTTAGAAACCCCCAGGCTGTAACTGAGACCAGAGGAAGAAGGGATTGAAAAAACTGCAATTAGAGTTAAAGTCTTGGGAGGAGGCAGGGATGCCAGCATAGGAATGGTCTGGAGCCTGCATCTGAGAAAAACATGATCCTGAAAAAGAATCAGAAGGATTTTTTAAAATTCAGTGTACACCCTAGGCACCTCAGTTTTTTAGGAGCAGGGGGCTTGAAATCAGAAGCCGCAGAAGCTGCTGAAATGTGTCTGACAAAGCAGCAAGAACAGGAGGAACAGCAGATGGCTTACGGTACTCCATTTGGAAGAGTTCATAAAAAGAAGTTATGTCTTACCATAACGTTCCATCTGTATTTTTGATTCTCGTTCAGTCATTACGCATGGGTATCGGTTCCGAGCTTGTAACTGAGCAGGCCATTTTCCAAGCTCCCGTCAGCTTCAAACTCTCGAGCTAAACTTTTACCCACAATCCCCCTCTCCCTGTTACCTCAGATTGAGTTTGCAAGTTAAAGAAGGTAGAGACTACCTCTGGTCAAATAACCTAAGAGAACTGGATGGTGAGATCCACTAGAAACCACAGGAGGGGAAAGGACGGAGGGTCGTAATGACTGAACGAGGATCAACAATACAGATGGAAAGTTATGGTAAGACATAACTTCTTTATCTGATATTGTTAATCCTCGTTCATTTCTTATGCATGGGACAGAGTCCCCAGCTACCTCTATTCCTGGGAGGCTCTTACGGAAGGACATTCCTTAGCACCACAGAACCGAAAGATGCTCTTTCCCTGGAGGCCAAATCCAATTTGCAATGATTGATGAAGGTAAGAGGCGTAGCCCAAGTTGCAGCTGCACAGATGTCATGTAAAGAAGCTCTGGCATGGAAGGCAGCAGAAGTTGCCATCGACCTTGATGAATGAGCTTTCATGGTAGTAAGCAACGAGATATTATGTTGTGTGTAAATAAAGGTCACACAGCCCTTCAACCATCTAGCTAATGTGACCTTAGCAACAGTAGATCCTAACCTAGGTCCAGAAAAGGCCAAAAATAACTGGTCAGATTTACGAAAGGGTTTAGTCCTGTTTAAGTAAAAACGGATTTGCCTGTGTATATCTAGGGTATGTAGGCAATACTCTCCTCTGTTTGAATGATTGGGAAAGAAAACTGGCAATTCAATGGCTTGATTAATGGACATTTCAGAGATCACTTTAGGCAGAAATGACAGATTAGTTCTCAGAGACACTATTTCTATGAAAAATCAAGTATGGACTCTTGATACATAAAGCTCGAAGTTCAGAAATACGTCCAGCAGAGGTAATAGTGACCAAAAACAAGGTTTTCCATGACAAATACTTGAGGTTGCAAGAAGAGGCTGGTTCGAAAGGTGCCATTGTCAGAGCTTGTAGAACTAATGATGAATCTCATGGTTGAATAGGTTCTCTAAAGGTGGCTTCAGATGATTCACACCTTTTATGAAGGTCTTGCACAATTTATGGGACATGAGAGGAATCTTGGGACACCCTCATGAAAAGTAGAAATTGCAGCCAAATTAACTCTAATGGTAGAGGCCGACAGACCCGATTGAAGCAGGTCGAGTATTATCGACACTGGTGCTAAAAAGGGGATTACTGGTTTATCTTTCAGCCAACAGGTAAATCTTTTCCACTTGCTCAGATAAGTAATTCTAGTGGAAAACATATGAGAAGCAGTGAGAGTATCACGTACTGGTAAAGAGAGATCATTCTGCCTGGCAATCAAGGGAACTGGAGTAGCCAAACCGTTAGCTTCAGGCTGTTCAGGTTGGGATGAATCAGGTTCTGTGGGTGTGAGATCAACTCCGGGGTTGGATGGAGAATCCATGGTTGATCTAGTAGGCGAAGCCAAAGGAAGGGGAACCAAATCTGTCAAGGCCAATATGGTGCTATGAGGATCACCTTGCTCTTCAACCGCCGGGCTTTCTTCAGAAACTGGGAAATGAGGGGAAAGGGTGGAAATGCATAAAGAAGACCTGAGGGCCAATCTTGGACTAGAGCGTCCCTGGGTGACTGCCCCGGAGGGGGAATCAGGGCAAAGTAGTTGCTGTATTTGTAGTTGGTCGGGGATGCAAAGAGGTCACAGCAAGGACGGCCCCAGCGGTGGAAGATCTCCGCCGCTACCAAGGGATTCAGGGACCACTCGTGAGGTTGAAAAATGCACCTGATGAGTCTGTCTATCACGTTGGAACTCTCGGGAATGTGCGTTGCTAGAAGAAAACGGTTGGTAGCCATCGCCCATTGCCATATCACCATGGCCTCTCGACAAAGGGGGTAAGATTTGGTTCTACCTTGCTTGTTGATGTACCAGACCACTACCATGTTGTCTGACTGAATCGCAACTGTCCCAGACGGCAGGAGGGAATGGAATGCTTGCAACGCCAGGAGCACCACCCTCAGCTCTAAGAACATTTATATGCAAATGGGCCTCCAGTTGGGACCAAGTACCTTGGACTGTCTGTCCCTGACATAAACCCCCCCCCACCCCACCCCATCAGGGAGGCGTCTGTGGTCACTGTGGCCTTGGGTTGCTGGGGTGAGAAGGGGCAAGACCACTGTGAGAGAGATTGTGTGTCATCCACCAATTTAAATCCTGTTTGCACCTGTGGGTTACTCGAATCATGGCTGAAAAGGATACCATTGGGTGAACAGTAGCCATTGTAGAAGCCTCATGTGAACCTTGGCTAGGGGAACAATGGTGATGGAGACTGCCATGGAACCCAACAGCTATAGAACCAAGTGAGCCGTGGATTTTCCTTTGAAAGGATTGGAATTAGTTGTTGCTTTATCCTTAGAATTCCGTGGTCTGGAATAGCAGCTCTGCAGTTTTTTTCTGTCCAAGATAACCCCTATGAATTCTGTCGATTGAGATGGGGTGAGATTGGATTTCTGCCAGTTTATGGTTACGCCTAGACTTTGAGCAGCGAGGACAGAGTATGCCAGGGCTTTTTCCAGTAGATGTCCGGTGGGGGTAGAAATGAGCCAGTCGTCCAGGTATGGAAACACCTGGAATCCTTGAAGTCGCAAGTGAGCTGCGACAACTGCCATGCACTTTGTGAACACTCTGGGGGCTGTAGAGAGTCCGAAGGGCAGCACTCTGAACTGGTAGTGACTGGCTCCCGCATGGAAGGGCAGAAATCTTCTTGATGGCCTGTCCACCTTTATGTGGTAGTATGTGTCTTGAAGATCTATAGAGCACATCCAATAGACTTTCCAAAAGTGGGAGGATAGACTGTATTGTGACCATCTGGAATTTTTGTACTCTTCACAAACTTGTTCAATACACTGAGATCCAAAATTGGTCTCCAGTCCCCGGTTTTCTTTGGCACCAAAAATAGTCTTGAGTAGAATCCGGCTCCAATCTGGTCTGGAGGGACTATTTGAATGACTCTTTTTTTCTTAGCAGCTTTTCTCTCTCTAGTGTTGCTTCTCCCCTTTGACTGGGTGGAACGTCGGGAAGATTTTTTGAAGGGATGGGACAAAGATCAAAGGGGATATGACAACCTCTTATGATCCTTTGTACCCAAGAATCTGTGGTGATGGCTAGCCAGGCAGAAGGGTACAAGGAGAAACGTCCAACCACCTCCAGAGGAAAGGAGATAGGCCACTCTTCAGGAGCGCTGGTAGGATTGACCAGGGAAAGAATCCCTGGAACCCTGGTTACGTGGTCCCCTCTCTGCCCCGAAAGGAGCGTCTTCCCTGTGAGTTTCCCCCTCTGCCTCTGGGGGAAAACACGGCCTGTGTGTCACGAAAAGGACCCCGAGATTTCTTGAACCATATCTTCCCACTCTTTTGGTTTCGGGAGAAAGCACGTTCAGGGGAAGAATAACGGACACCCACGGCAGAAAGGGTCTTACCATCCTATTCACATCTGGCCAGTGTGCTTTTAACTTTGGGCCCAAACAACGAAGAGGGCTCAATGGGGGCATTAAGAAAAAGAAAGACTTAAAGGGTTCTGAGAAGTTGCACAAGCGCATCCAGGCGTGTTGTCTCAAGACCACAGCTGAACCCGCTGCTCCTTCTGATGCATGAGATATCAGTCGCATAGAGGAGTTAGATACAGATTCAATGGTGGCCAGCTGAGAGGCCACTTTGTCACGGATCTCATCAGACAAGGCACCAGCCAAGGTTTCTGAGAGCTCAGAAATCAGATCCCTTTGAATCCTGGTGAAATGTGCCATATAATTCAGGGACCTGATAGCAAAGGTCACTGAAGCAAAAGTGCGCTTCCCTATCCTGTCCAGGGCCTGGGACTCTTTGTTAGGCGGATGGACAGTCTGGCTTTCCTCTGCCAGATCCTTTTTTGTTGCGGCCGCCACCACCAAAGCATCCACAGAAAGACCTTTGGACCAATGGAGATCCAAAGCAGGAGGGGACAAGATCTTATCTGGCCTCCGGGGAATAGCTTTGATGGTATCAGGAGCTTTCCAAGCATGCTGCATGATGAGGTGGACAAGTTCATCGGCAGGTGGAGTAACCCAGGAGGTAGGGGGCCGGGTGCAAAAGGCCTGCAAGAACTCAGATTCCTCAGAGGTCGGATTAGAGGGCTGCCAGTCACCTCTCTGTTTCAGGATTTTGAGGATATCACCAAAGGATACCTCAGAAGGTGACCGAGAGGATCCTTCCCCCTCAATGAAATCTGTGTGCTCGGTGAGGGACTCCTCTGTGGAGTCCATGTGCTTCCTCTTACACGAACTTTTCCGGTGGACCTCCTCAGCGGGAGAAGCTAGAGAAGACAGTGGAAAAAGGGATTCCTGAGGGAATATGTCCTGCGGCCCTTGCATACGGTGTCCACTAGATGTGACTTGTGGAACCAGTGTACCAGAGGAGGGCAGAGGTATAGACAGTCCGTTATCACCAGCAGCAGCGAAAGCCTTTTCCATCAGTTGGAATGCTGGTCCATCCGAAGAGGAATGTACGTCTAGGACAGGAGTCACCCCCCTCCCCTAAGTGGCTCAGCCTGCCGACCTTGAGTCCCTGGATGGCTGTGGAGCAGCAAGCTATGCGTGTCACAGCTGACATCCTGGGTCGTAGTAAAAGTTTCCTGCCACGAAGGCAACTGTGGTTCCTTAGTGAGATCCATAAAGGGAACCGCAGAAGGGGAAGACTGTGCTATATCCATGGACTTCAAAGGCAATGAAGGAGAAGAATAAGAAGGGGTCTTTGGAGATGGGTGATCACCTCCCAAGGAAGGATAGTTCCTGAGGGGTGGGATACCTCTGGCCAAGAGTACCTGGTCCACAAGACGCAACACATCATGTTCGGAGAGGCTTCTAGTGGACCTCACGGAGACTGAGGGAGAAACAGGCCGGTCCACAGAAGAGGCAGGCCCGGTGCCCATCTCATCTGACCGCACAGAGGACAACGGTGCCAAGAAAGACTGAACTGCGGTTGTCTGCACCGAAGTCATCGGTGCCGAGGTCACGGTCTGCACCGATACAGGGATCTGTGCCGAAGTAGTTGTTGGTGCCGAAGTGGGAATATGTGCCGAAGCTGGAACAGACAAAATAAAGGCTTCAGTTCTGAGGAAGGCCTTGGAGCCAACATGGTCAAGGTCTGCACCGACTGAACGGTCGGTGCCGATACAGTGGTAATGGTCTGAACAGAGGAGCCCCTCGGTGCCGATATATGGAAGGCTGCCGGAGAGGACGGAGACAAAATCACTAATGAATCCGAAAGCCTTGGCGCCAAAGGTCTAGGCACCGAATGCACTAGGGCTGACAGAGAGCTCCGGAGCCGAAAATTTAGCCTTTTTAGGTTTTGGTTGGAGAGAGTCCCCAGCCGGGGATGAAGGCAAGGATTTAGCCTTAGAAGAAACATCCATTTTCTTATGGGCTCTATGAGGGGTTGAGACCTCCGACCCAGAAATAGCCTCTGAAAAGGGAGATTTTAGAAGTCCCTTCAGTTATCAGCTTGTTTTTCCTTTCCAACAAAGTTCTATTAGAAAAATTCTCACAAATAGTGGTTCAACAGATAAAGGGGAAGCTCCCAAACAATAAACACAGGGTGTGCATCAGAAGTAGAGTCTGTGTCCACAATCAGAACACCACTTAAACCCCGGACTACCTTTTTTATCTGCCATGACAGCAAATTAATAGAAAAGTACCAACAATGGTACAAGAGAGTACCCGAAGGTATGAGAGAAAAAAGGGAAAAAGATTACCAACGATGGTAAAGGGAGAATACCTCACGGCAAAAGTAGTAAGGAAAAAACAGAAAAACCTGAGAAATTTATGAACGCTAGCTGCGATAGGGTAAGAGACAATAAAATATGAACTTTTCTGACAGAAAAGTAATTTGCAAAGCAATTAAACAACAACTGACTGTATTTAGCTCAAGAGAAATAGCTTGACACGACCAGATGGCAACGCGGCAAACAGGGAGAGGGGGATTGTGGGTAAGAGTTTAGCTCGAGAGTTTGAAGCTGACACAAGCTTGGAAAATGGTTGGCTCGGTTCAGAGCTCGGAACCGATACCCATGCATAAGGAATGAACGAGGATTAACAATATCAGATTACCTCTTCTGAACATCAGAAACTTGGGTAAAATCCAACTTAACTTCCATCATAAGAGACAGAGTATCCCCAAAGGAAATCTCCTCAAAAGGAGAGTCTAGACAAAGTTTTCTTCCTAAGAACACTAATCCAATGGAGAGGGAATCTGGGAGGAACAGGCCAAAGAGACTTCATCAAAGTTCAAGTCCTCATCAAGAGAGTCCCTGGGTGGAGGGGGGGGGGAGCGACACCCTGCGGGTGTTTCACAGCCATGAGAGCATAATTCTGTCATTCACAGTGAGGAGGAGTAGGGGAAATATGCTTTATCTTCTGCTGTTTCTTTAAAGGGAGATCTGTCCTAAACATCTTAGGAGGTTCAGACCTCTGTTGACAATCAATGTAGTGGAATCTGACCTAACTTTTTTGGCTTTCTTAGCAGATGGCTGACCCTTGGGCTGGGACGATTCTATCACTGTACCCTGTTCCAACAACTTAAGATGTTGGTTTTCCAAGTAGATGGATAAGGAGGACAAATAACTATGAAGAGTTTTAGGGACAAATGCCTTACAAATAGAGCACGAAATATGGTTGTGAGAAGCACCTAATCAAAACAAACACTGCTCGTGACAGTTCTTATCTGTCTCCTACACTTGCATTTTCCGTTTCTGTATATGGAACCTTCCAACAAAGTAAAAGGCAAGATATGAAAAAAAAACTCCAACTGAGCACTTACCTGAATTGGCTTAGTAACCAGCAGACAGAGAAAAGTACAGACCAATGTTCGAAAATGACATACGGACTGGATGCAAAAATGTTCTAAGGAAGGTATGTACATGCATCACCTTTACGCCCTGTACCATGAGAGGGCAGTATATGTGTAACATACATCTCTATAACAAACTACAGCTTTGGTATACTGGCTGGATGTTGGGCTATTCTTGGCACAGGATCTCCGCTAGAGTAACAAGACTAACCAAAGGTGTTGAGCTCTTAAAACAAAAGGGATGCACCACTGCCACCTTGAAGGGACTGAATCAGCAGCAGGAGAGAAAATGCAGGTGATGCCAGAATAATACACTATAGGGAGTACAGACTTTGCACATTACAACATACTAAATACAAAGAGGAAAACATTATACAGCTGGGTAATATTTTAACCATAACAGCAGATGTACAAATACAGTATCATTAGCTGTTCACGATCCCATATGATTTCCTACAGCAATCTGCTAAAAGATCCACTGGTAAACTAGGTAACAGTTTGTCCACTAAGCCATGCTTTTCCTAGTGTCTCAAACTCGCTCCTTGCTGATGTCTGTTGGACAGGAAAAACAGCAGACTTCAATTTCCTAAAAAACAGTTTAATAAATTATTAGTTTGCTGCAACTCGGTAGTGTAGTACATTTAATTAGGATTCTACAACAGAATATAATAATATAATAGAGTGTTGTCTAACTGTGATCTGAAATGTCTGTGTGACAATTCCAACCCATGTGGAAATTATGTAGTTATGTTTGTTGTTAACCTTCGTTATGTTTGTAATTTACCATGTTGGTTATCTGGAGTGAAAATAGTGTAGTTATGTCAGTAATTTTAGCATGCTATACAAGTTCAATCTTCTTTTCTTGTGATCTTTGTAAACTGTAATGGAGCTTTTCTCCCCAGGCTTCTGCTGAAAAAAGGGTTTTCAGCTCAGTCAGACCACTTCGGTAAACCAATGTAAAATAAAATAAATTCTATGCATTTTTTGTTTCACAGAACAGTAATCACAGCTTGTATTCCTACTTGCTTCACCCAAATATATATTACAACAGCAAACAAGGACCAGTCATTTAATCAACAGACGATCCCCAGACCCAGTGCTTAAAGTATCTGGTATGGCCTTGCCTGGATAAAAATATCTATTATTATTTTATATCTATTGATCTGAATAACTTCATATATATATATATATATATATATATATATATATATATATGGATCTACCTTCAATTGACAAAAGTACGATCCACCGAATGCAAAAACAGCGAGCTCACTGCACCAAAAGCATAGTTTCACAAATACTAACTATGCTGAAACCTAAATCAGCGAAACCGACTTGAATGGTAAATAGGGGCATACCGCTTTAAATTTAGGAAGGAAGTTTCAGTTGCTGTACGAATGTAACGGCCTGTACAATTTTGGATTTGTGCAGAATCCCTCTCAGAATCCTGGTTGAAATATACTGTGAAGGTAAATCACAACTAGGAGGTGAAACATTAATTATGGCAGGTTATGCCTCACTTAGAAAGTTCTTGTAGATCGCGGTACAGTGGGTCAAAGGGAATTATCCCTTCTCCCCACTGCATTGCAATCACGGAGCTGGTATATATTAGTAGTGGGGGTGTGGGGGGTGCAAGGGGGCTTGCCCCCCTGCATAATATAGTGAAGTGTATTTGTTTTTTATTCTTTTGGACATTATGTTCCGTTGAAGTGTGTTTCGGTGATTTAGGTTTCAGCATTTTTAATTTTCGTGATTTTACGCTTTCAGTGCACTGAGCTCATGGTTTTGGCATTCGGTGGATCGTACTTCCGTCAACTGAAAGTAGATCCATAGATATATATACATTTAATTTGTCTCACAGAAACTGTAATCACAGCTTGTATTCCAGCTTGTTTCACCCAAATGCACATTAGTCCTGCAAAGTTAGAATTAGAACAAAGAACAAGGCCAGTCATGTCCATCCAAATATGGCTCCCATACCCACTTCCTTCTCACAATATATGGTTAAATCTTTCCAGGACTGAAAAAAAAATGACTGCATTCATGTGTTTTTGCTTACTACAAACATTAGCAATAATGTATATTCCACTTTGATTCATCCAAATGCACACTAGACCTGCAAAGTAAGAATTACAAGAGCAAAAAGCAGTGCAATTGCTTCATCTACAGACAGCCCCCATACAGATTATAACCCATAGTATCTGAAATGACTCTACCAGATTAACGGTAATCCCAGCTTGCATTCTATTTTGCTTCATCCAAATACTCATTAGTCTCGTAAAGACAGAATTACAAAAGCAAACAGTAGAGACAAATTTCACCAACAAACATCCCCCATTACCTGCCTACCTAAAGCATCTGTCTTTGACCCTACCACGATAAAAAGAAATAATAATGGTTACATTACTGGAGTTCTGATGGACAGCATTAGTTGCCACAACTTGCATTCCAGCTACATTTACCTAATTATACGTCAGTCCTGCAAAGCCAACATTCTAAAATTAAACAGCACAGCACGAACAGTCATTTTATCAACAAAGAGCCCTAGATCCATTCCCAATCCTACCAAGACTGAAAAACACCTGCTAACAGCTACAGAAGTTCCAGGAGCAACTTTTTTTTCTAAGCAAGACTTAAAAATGTACACTGGATATGAATATATACTCTTGTCATAAAAATAACATTGTCCAGGAAAAGGTAGCAGTAAACTAATTCCTAAGCCTCCATGTATGTTCTTTTATTAATCTGGAAGGTAGGATGATGGGTTTAGGCAGCACGTGTAATAAGGAAAGATTATTTCCAGGGGAAAAAACCTGCAGAAAAAGAAAAGAAATATACTGGCATTAGGTGTGAACAAGCATTTGAATAACCGCGAGATCCTAGCACTACAGCATTTGATATTACGTCAAGCTAAAAAAGTGGTGGAAAGCATGATTTCAAGGCAAAGTAATACTTTTTTTCATAAAGAAATGGTAGCAATGTAAAAAAAAAAAAAAAAAAGTGTATGGTTAAGCCTGTAGATGTCCTTTGCATACATGATGGTCTTTTTTTCTCCCTCACCTAGAGCGCTTCTCCCTGGGCCTCCACTGAAAATGGGCTCTGTCCCAGTCAGACTTTCCCAGTAAACAAATGTTCAATTGGTACATCACATTTAAATGCACTCCTCTCGGTCTCCTTCTCTAGTGCTTTTTCAATCACGATGAGAAATGCAGTTGGAAAAGCCACTCAGGATCTTAGAGTGATCAGGTCACCTGACTGACTCACTCTTCAAACTGCAGTTCTCAATGCGACTTGTGATGATACGCAAAAATATTACCTAAAATAAAACAATGCCATTATGGGTTTAAATGAGAAAATAAAATATATGAGCAAATGAGCTATACACTCAATCGTGTACTGCTTTTGCTGACATTTTTCGACTTCAACCAAATCAGTTTATTTTTTTGCACCAGATTACTAAGGGGGGGGGGGGGGCTGCCCCAAGGCCTAAATCTGTCACAGAGTATGTACAGTTGAAAGGCCTACATTACATTTAATTGTGTTTATATCTGTTTACCAGGGTATGGCAGTAATCACAGCTTGATTAATTACAGGCTCAGCCCAGGTTACATTCAATGTTGTAACAACTAAAATTACCAAGCAAACCGATCTTAGGTAATTAAAGGGAATAAAACACTGGATAAGTAAAATGTTATTATAGACATAATTTCATAATGGAGAGTCATAAGTGTGGCAATAAGGAAATGGATACAATTGTGGAAGTCGACAAACTAAAATGTACATATTGGTGTATCAGAATCATACAGGAGAGTGACAATGAGGAAATTGAGACAGCAACAGTGCAAGGTTAGAAGATTTACAAGTAGGTAATCAAAGGCAGTGAAATGTTTGCAGACAGTTACTATGTACATATTGACATAATATGGGTCATGCAGATAATGAAGACCTGAGGTAGTAAGATGCAATATGAGAGGAATTGCACATCAGAAACTTGTGCAAGTTATGTGATACATCCAATAGTATTGGCATTTGCATTCAATATATATTTTTTAACTGAGGTCTTAATTTAAGAGTCCTGTGTTTTCTTATTAGCTCAGGTAGAAGAGACTGTATTTAGAAGCAAGAAAAGAGAAGCTATGATCTGAACTGTGTAGCTTGATAGTAAGAGTCAGGCCACCTCTACCTGGCTTTTAAGGTTGCTGTCTGGTAGTGGTCCAATTTCACTGTGAAAAGGGGTGTCTCGATATAGTAGTCTGAAAAGCAGGGAGCTCAGAAGGTTAGCTCTGACTCGTATAAGTAGCTGTGTGGTTAGTTTGTGGCAGTGATGTTCGTGCTGAGGAGAACTGATAATGAAGCTGCATATTTTATTGGAAAAAGTCAGTGAAGTGGTTTACTTTTTGACTAAGATGACGGCAAACAAAAGACCACCTTATTCTAGTTGTGCAAGCAGAATGCTCTTGCCTACTGTCCTGACAGGAGATGAGAGGAAATTAGATTTTTATTAGCTTAGAATAGCAGGTAGTTTACTTCGGATCACTGTTTTTGAATGTTCACCGGGAAGTTGAAGAACTGGTCAAGCCAAATGCCTTGGTATCTAAATGAATAGGTGGCTTCAATAAGGTTATTGTTTTGTTCTGAAATACTGTGAGTGCTTTGAATTTAGTCTGTTTTGGGTGCCAAACTGCACGGTTGTAGTCTCTTTAGTGCTGAACAGAAGCTTTCTGCACCTGATCCACTTGCTTAATTCCAGCAGGACAGTCTAATTTGGTTTGAATGACATGACACAATGGACTAGACCAGTAAATAAATATGCCATCAACAAATAAAATGAGTTGTAGTTGAGGAAGGTTGAAGGGTAACTTGTTTATAAAACTGGAGAAAAATAAATGGACAAGTATAAAAACTTGTGGGACACTTGACAGAGTGTAGGCAGTATCTGTTAAGAGAGGAGCCAAGCTTTACCATAAAAAATCTGCTGGAAAGGAAAGTCTATGAACCACTGGGGTAGCCTCAGGACTGATGCCAATGTCTAAAAAGGGGATTAGTAAAACTCAGTGATCATGTCAAAGTCAGGGGCAGAATAAATGCGCATAGTTTTGGTTATGTTCTCATTATGTTAGTTCAAATGTTATCAAAGTCCAAACTGCTGTCACAGTACTCCTCTCAGCCCCAAAACAATACTGTTTGTTGGACAGCAAGTGACATTTTTGTATGTAAAAAGCGAAGCTTGTTGCAAATCAGTTTCTCAAGGATTTTGCCAAGATCATGGGAAGAAAGGAGATTGGTGGGAAGTGACTGGTAGAAGCAGGTTTGTGTTTTTCAAGTACAGGTTTGATAAAAGCTGATTTCCAGATTGCAGGCATGGTGTTGGTGGATAAGGCAAAGGTTGTAGATGTGTTTTCAATGTGTGATAATATAGTTCACTGCAGTGATAACAGGACTAAATCTGGAATTCTGGAATGGCGGACCTCATCCAGACAGCCAAAAAAAAAAGAAGTTATGTCCTTACCATAACGTTCCATGTGAGTTGTTCATCTCGCATTTTTGTTCTTACACGTGGGTTCGGAGCTGATCCCTCGGATCAGAGTTGGCCGCTTTTCAAGCTTAGACTCTCACAGAAGCTCGAGACCTAGTGTATATCCCATGATACTCTACTGTAAATCTCCAGATCTAGTATGCTGCAACCAAAGACAGCCTACAGGAAGAAAGAGAACTATAGTGCCTACCTATCTAGGTAGCTATATGTTTGTAGAAGGAAGAAACAGTCTGTCCAAGAAGACAGGCTGACAAAACTCGACCAATCCACCAAGGCAACCATCTTTCTCAACAGGAGGGGGGAAGGTGGGCGGGAATGTAACAACAAAAAGGCGAGATGAACAACTCACATGGAACGTTATGATAAGGACATAACTTCTTTATGTGAAGTTGTTCTATCTCGCCATTTTGTTCTTACACATGGGTAGCATCCCAAGCACCCTAATCCTGGGTGGCTCACAGGAGAACATTCCTGAGCACAGTGGAACCAAAGGAAGCCCTGTCCACTTTGTAATGAGTGATAAACATGTGAGGTTTTGTCCACGTGGCAGTTGCACAGATGGTATCCAAGGGCAAACGAGCTGCATGAGCTAATGACGCAAAACAGCCCGGGTAGAATGGGCTTTAACGTTAGTCTGTAATGGCTGATTAGTGAAGGAATAAATGAATTTAATGCAGTCAGAAAGCCACTTGGATAATGTGATTTTTGATACTGCAGAACCTTTCTTATTCTCTGCGTAAGAGACAGAGTTGATCTGATTGTCTGAAGTCTTTCGTTCTATCCAGGTAGAATCTCAATTGTCTGTGTACATCAAAGCTTGTGTAACATATATTCCAGTCTGTTGGTATGGTGTCTAAAGAAGGCTGGAAGCTCAATGGACTGATTTAAGTAAGTTTCTGAACAGACCTTGGGGAGAAAGGTAGGGTTTGTCCTGAGACACCCTATCAGGGTGAAAAATCAAATATGGGGGCTTGGAGGATAAGGCTTGAAATTCGGAGACCCTAGGTACAGATGTAATGGCTACCAGAAATATAGTTTTCCAAGACAGAAACTTTAAGTGACAGGATGAGGCGGGTTCGAAGGGGGCGAGCATCAATTGGGATAAAACAGGATTCAAATTACAGGGAGAGACAGGGTGTCTGATAGGTGGTCTGAGATGGTGGGTCCCTTTCAAGAAGGCCTTACATAGTCTACGGGACATGATGTTAGACCCGTTAAACCCTACATGGAAATTGGAAATAGCAGCCAACTGAACTCTAATGGTGGCAGCTGCTGCACCATCATGGAACAAGGAAGACAAGAACTCTGAGATGGTATGAATAGGTGCCACATAAGGGTCAATGTCATGATGAGAAGCCCAGTGAACAAATCGTTTCCATTTGCTATTATATAGCTTCCTGGTAGACAGTTTATGAGAGGAAACTATAATATGTTGGACTGCGGGGAGACAAATCTTGAGACCTGGCTAATATGGGAATTGGAGCAGCCAAGCTGTCAGTTTTAGAGAGATGAGGGAGGGATGAAGAACTCCCAACGAATGAGTCAGAAGATCTGGCACTGGGTCCAGGATCCATGGTTCTTCCTCTCGATACTTCTGCAGGAAGGGGAACCAAATCTGACAAGGCCAAGATGGGGCTATCAAAATGACAGTCCTTCCCAGACTTTTGGCTTTTTGTATAAATTTGGGGATTAGGGTAATTGGCGGGAAGGCATATAGGAGGCCCGGGGGCCAATCGTGTACGAGCACGTCCCTCGGGTTGCTCCGCGGTGGGGGATAAAGGTCACAGTAGCTGCTGCATTTGGCATTCATCAGAGATGCAAATAGATCGCAGCAAGGCTGGCCCCATCTGTGGAAAATCTTGTCCGCCACCTGTTGTTTGAGGGACCACTCGTGAGGCAATAGCATGGCCCTGCTCAGCTTGTCCGCTATCGCACAGGATGACCCCGGGATGTACGTTGCTATTAGAAAGCGTCTGGTGGATACAGCCCACTGCCAAATTCTTAGGGCCTCTCGGCAGATCTGGTTCTCCCCCTTGCTTGTTGATGTACCAGACTACCGACATGTTGTCTGTCTGAATAGCAATTGTACCTGGAGGAAGACAGTTGTGTTGCAACATCAGGAACACCGCTCTCAGCTCCAGGACATTTATATGCAAATGTGATTCCATGCTTGACCAAGTACCTTGGACAGTCTTTCCCTTTAATAGCCCCCCCCCCACCCTATTAGGGAAGCATCCGTGGTCACTGTGGCTGTGGGTTGGGGAAGAACAAAGGGACGTCCGACTACAAATTGGTTGCTGTTCAACCACCAATTGAGGTCCTTCTTGCAAAGATTTGTTAACCGAATCTCGTGTGACATGGGCAGTCGTTGGTAAGACCACTGTGCGAAGAGTAGCCACTGGAGTATCCGCATGTGCATGCACCCTAACGGGACTGCTATCAGTGTGGCTGCCATTGTGCCTAATAGCTTCAGTATCTGGGACGCAGAAGCTTTGGTTCTGGGTCAACAGACTGGACAACTGAGATACGATTCTTGGTTGAGGCAACCTGATCCTTGAATTGACTGTGTCTATCTCTGCTCCTATAAAGGTAATACACTGCGAAGGCGATAATGCAGATTTTTCGAAGTTTAAGGTTATGCCCAACTGGGAACAAAAGTTGACAGTGTGGTCTCTTGCTTGGATTAGTTGATGCCTGGATGTGGCGGTGAGGAGCCAGTCATCCAGATATGGAAACACCCGGAATCCTAAACGTCTCAGGTGAGCCGTGACCACTGCCATACATTTGGTGAACACTCTGGGGGGCTGTGGTGAGACCAAAGGGCAGGGCTCTGAATTGGTAATGACTGGCCCCTAGCCGGAAAAGCAGGTGATCTCTGGATGATCTGTCCATGTAGTAGTAAGCATCCTTGATATCTATAGAGCACATCCAATTGCCCGTTTCTAAGAACGGAAGAATCGACTGAAGCGTGACCATCTGGAACTTTTCCTTCTTAATGAACGTGTTGAGTTTGCTGAGGTCTAGTATGGGCCTCCAGTCCCCTGTTTTCTTTGGAACTAAAAAGAACCTTGAGTAAGTTCTGGATCCTATCTGGTCCGCAGAGACTGGCTGGATGACTCTTGTCTAGCAGGTTTTGGATTTCTATGGCTGCTAGCTTTCTCAGACTGGGTGGAATGTCTGGAATCCTTGTACACATGGGGGGGGGGTTGTAAAGGGAATGTAGTAACCTCTAGCAATGATGCTTTTTACCCAAGAATCCATTGTAATGTTTAGCCAGGCGTTTGGGTATAAAGCCAAGCAACCCCCAACTGCCTCCAGAGAAGGACAGCCAGGCTTCCTTTCAGGAATGCTGATAGGGCTTACCAGAGAACTGCTCCCTGTTGCCCTGGTTTTGCGGACCGCCTCTGCTGTTTGGACGGCATCTTCCGTTTTTGCCCCCTCCTCAGCCCCTAGAGGGGATATCCGTAGGTGTGTTTTGGAAAGCTCCTTGGCATTTTCGGAACCACATTTTTCCACTTCGTTGCCCTTTGGGGTATGGTCTAGTTGGAGTGGAAAAACGGACTCCTACAGCAGTGTCTTCTTGTTCACACCTAGTAAGCATCTCATTAACTTTGGGCCCGAACAAGGTGGAACCATCGAATGGGGTATTGACAAAGGGAGATTTGAAGGCTTCCACAAAGGAGCAAAGGCGCATCCAGGACTGTCTCCTAAGAGCTATCGCTGAGCCTGCCGCCCTACTCGATCCATCGGCAGCATAAGAAATGAGTCGCATGGATGAGTTTACTATAGAACTGAGGGTGTTGAGTTGTGCAGTCACTTTCTCAGAAACTGCATCAGCTGTGTTACCCTGTAGAGTATCTCCCAGCTCTTTAAGGAGATCTCGTTGAAGGCGGGTAAAATGGGTCAGGTAGTTGAGCGATCTCATGGAAAATGTCTTAACTAAATATGTGTTTCCCATACCTGTCCATCATCCTAGAATCCCTATTAGGAGGATGGACAGAAGAAGAGGTTTCAGACATCTCTTTCTTGGTGACTGCCGCCACCACCATGGCATCAACCGGGACTCCCTTGGTAAGAAAGGCCTTGTCAGTAGGGGAAGTAAACAACTTGTTGGGCCTCCGAGAGACCGGTTCCACTGAATCAGGGGACTCCCGCGCCCTTCGAGGAACCAGATCCATCAATTCATCGAAGGGTGGGGTAACCCAGGAGGTGGATGGTTGAGACCCAAAGGCCTTCAGGAGTACCGACTCGTCCACAGTAGGGGCAAGGGACTGCCAATCACCCCCTCTGTCTTAAGATCTCCAATATGTCTGCAAATGAGACATCCTCTGAGGGGGATCATGGGGACCCTTCTGATTCCTCCAAGTCAGTATCCGATGTCAGGGATTCCTGTGGGGAATCCAAGTGCCTCCTCTTGCACAGTCTCTTCCTAGGTACTTCATCGGTGGGAGCGTCCTGTGAAGTCTCTGTAGAGGAGGGGCCACCCAATGGGGATACCTGAGGCCCTGGATCTCGACGCTTGGTAGGGACCTGTGGAGAAGAGGTAGAACGGGGCCCTTTAGGGGGAGAGGAAGAAAGATCCAAGGAGGTAGTGGTCTTAGCAGACATGACCTTCCTCATGGCATCGAAGACACCAGAATCCTGATCCGAGAAGTCTGTCGGCTCTGAAGAGGCCGGCAGCTCTCCCCGAGCAGAGACCCCCTGCTCCAATCCAGAGGACGTAGCTGAAGCCACCTGCGGCAAAGCCCCGACGGGAAGGGTCGGAACCAAAATATCGGTCCGACTCTCCACCCCGGAGCCAGCGAGGGACTGTCGGCCCAGAGACTCCCCGGTCGGAACAGAGGAGATCAAAGTCGATGGAGCCGAAGGAGGTGGATGAAACCTCGGCTCAGAGGGCTCTACCAACATCGGTTCTGTCCGCCCCGGTTCCGAGAGCTCGACTGGCTTCAGAGGAGGAGGAGAAGAAATTATGGCTGGGATTTCAGGCTTCGAAGCCAAGTGGCTCAAAGCGGACAGCATTTTGGCCAGGGCCGGGTTGCCTCTTAACCACTCGGTCCAAGTCCACATCAGAAAGCCTCGAAGAATGTGTCGAGGGATGGGTCGAAGGAGCCGAAGATGGTACCGATTGAAAAATTGGAGACTGAGGAGTCTCCAATATCAGATCCACAACTGGGCTCCGAGGTAAAGGATCGATACACGGCTCCGAGGGCTGTGGAGCGATGAGCGAACCATACCAGAGGAGCTCGGAGCCGATGACTTGGGCTCCAAATCCCCTTGGACGACCTCGACCCCTTCGAAGCCTTGAAAGAAAGGTCGGCCTTGTCCAATGTAGCCTGAAATTCAGGCTTCAGGAGTCCCCTTATCCACCAGCTTCCTGCGCCTTTCCAAAAGAACCCTGGCGCTACAGCACACCTCATGCAAATGAACAGAACCCAAACAGTACATGCAGGTGGAGTGCTTGTCTGTAACAGACATTTTTGGACCACACTCACACCTTTTAAATCCTGACTTTTGTTTTTCTGACATCTTAAATAATATAAATTCAGGTCCCTGAATCTCAATATTAAGCCAAAGAAGTAACACACCAGTTATCTAAGTATCTAAATATTAATTACTATAGTTATTAACTATGAACTAAGCCTCTACAGGATATATGTACATATATATACATATATTATATATATATCTATATCTATACATATATATATATATATCTATATATATATCTATATATATATATATATATATATATAAGATTATTTAAATGTGACAGAAGAAAGAAGTGCACACACACACACAAAAGCCGACAGAGCCCTGTCAGGCCCAAACAGATGAGAGGCCTAGAAAAACCTTAAAGAGAAAACACTTCAAAAATTTAACTAGCTCTAAATGAACTAACTAAACCCCTAATAGAAAAATCACATCTATTTTAACCATACAAGATAAAATTATCCACAAAAATTCTCTATAAATATAGAAAAATCAGTCACTGGCCCGAGCTTCCTCCGACGAGCTGTAGATCCATTGCAGCGGCAAACTAGATCTGAGGATTTACAGTAGAGCATCATGGGATATACACTAGGTCTCTAGCTTCTCTGAGAGTCTGAGCTTGAAAAGCGGCTGACTCGGAGCCGAGGGATCGGCTCCGAACTCACGTGTAAGAACAAAACGGCGAGATAAAACAACTTCACATTAAATCTTGCATTCTTAAAATAGTGGGCAAAAGTCAATAAAAACTATCAAAATACAAATATTGCAAAATAACTTTTCCCATGCATAGAATAGCTAAACTAAGAACAAATAAGAAAAGTATATATAAGTGGAAAAGATAACATACAGGAGGAGGCAGACCAGAGAAAGTACAGTTTTGTACCTACCATAAATGTAGATGTCCGATAGATATGCAACTGCAGTCCTTACATATGGGTTGTCCTGCCTCAGGCAGCCCTTCGGTCAACCGGATTCCAAAGTCTGGGTCTGGCGTCGGCTGATGTCGCCTCCTCCCCGACGTCAGAGCGGCTGGGGTATAAAAGCATCAGCCGACGCCATCTTCTTCAGTGTTTCTTGCCCCAGATGCCAGGTGCCCTCCAAGGAAGGCTAAATTTAGAGACTGGATAAAAAATTCCAGACATGCACAACAGTAATAAACAGATACACCATAACAGATTTCCCCAGCTAATTTGAAAAAGGGAAGTGGACCCAAAAAGGAGAATTACAGAGGGGTGGGAGGGAAAACCTGACTGCAGTTGCATATCTATTGGACATCTACATTTATGGTAGGTACAAAACTGTACTATGTCCTTCAAGAATGCAACTGCAGTCCTTACATATGGGTTGAATAACATAGCCAAGCTGGGGGTGGTAGGATCCAAGATAAAGATGGTGTAGCTAAAATGCCCTGCAGGACTGCCGAAGCAAAGCCTGCTTGGGATCTGGAATATAAAGGCAGGTTGTAGTGTTTGGAAAATGTATGCACGGAGCTCCATGTAGCAGCTTCTAGAATGTCCTTTGTAGCCACCCCTCTTAGAAAGGCTGTGGAGGTGGCTATAGCTCTGGTGGAGTGAGGCCTGATATTGGCTGGCACACCTTTTCCATGGAAAGAGTAACAGAATCTGATGCAGTGTCCAATCCATTTTGAAATTGTTTGTTTGGAAATTGCCTTTCCTTGTACTCCAGCAGCGTAAGCTACAAATAGTTGGTCAGACTTTCTGTTGGCTTTTGTCCTGTCCAAGTAGTAGCGCAATTGTCTGTGTATGTCCAAAGTGTGCAGCAGCTTTTCTCCTTTATTTTGAGGATTGGGAAAGAAGGTAGGCAGGTGAATTGTTTGATTTAGAGACACCCTGGATATCACTTTTGGCATGAATGAAGGATTGGTTCTTAAAGAAACTCTGTCCTGATGGAAAATGAGAAATGGAGGTACTGCCATGAGGGCCTGTATCTCGGAGACTCTTCTTGCTGAGGTAATTGCCAACAGGAAAACTGTTTTCCAGGAGAGAAATTGCAATTCTGAAGATGCTGCTGGCTCAAAAGGAGGAAGAGTTAATTTTTCCAACACGAAGTTGAGGTCCCATGCAGGCACTGGTGGTTTTCTGGGAGGTTTGATATTCTTTATCCCTCTTAGAAACTGTCTTAGCAAAGGATGTGAAAAAACAGGTGGATCACTATTGTAGTTTGCTGAAATTGCTGAAGCGTGTATCTTTATGGAAGAATAAGAAAGTCCATTATGTAGCATTTCTGCCAAGTATTCTAGTATCTGTGGGATGTTCATCACTGATGCATCCTGGCCCTTGTTGGCATTCCAGGTGTTGAATCTCTTCCATTTAGCTGAATACGTTTCTCTGGTGGAAGGTCTGCGTGCTTCCAGTAAGATTTGTTGAACTTCCTTGGAAAGAGAAATATGAGGAGAAGTCATGGAACCTTCCAAGCTGCCAGCTGCAGAGTTTGCAGGTTGGGATGGACCATCCTGTAATTGTGCTGAGTCAAAAGTAGAGGCCATTGAGGCAGGGGCCACGGTCTGGTGCACGTTATGCTCCTTAGTAATGGATACCAGTGCTGTCTTGGCCAGTCTGGAGCTATCAAAATGCCTTTCGGTTGTTCTGCTTTGATCTTCAGTAACACCTTGGTCATTAATGGTAGAGGCGGGAATGCATAGATTGTTAGAGAGTTCCAGCTGAAGGAGAGAGCATCCATTCTCCAGCCTTGAGGATGGTGTGTCCTCGAGCAGAACTTCTTCAGGTGATGACTGAGGTGCGAGTCAAAGAGATCTATGTCCGGCCTCCCCCATGCCTGAGTTATTTGTGAGAAAATGTCTGGATGCAACATCCATTCGTGCGGGTCCAAAAAATTTCTGCTTAGACTGTCCGCCAGCACATTGTCCTTGCCTGGAACAAACTGGGATTGCAACTGTATGTTCAGTTTCAGGGACTTTTCCCAAAGAGTCATCGTTAGTCTGCAGAGGGGGTAAGAATGAGTACCTCCCTGTTTGTTTATGTACCACATAACAGTGGTGTTGTCTGTCTTGATTAGCAGATGACCTTGTTGAAGAAATTTTCCGAAGGCCTCGATTGCATGAATGACTGCTAACATCTCTTTTTGATTGATGTGTAGATGCACTTCCTGGGGAACCCATTGCCCTTGAATGCATCTGCCCTCCATGTGTGCCCCCCACCCATGGTCTGAGGCGTCTGTTGTAATGGTTTGGCTTGCTTGAGGTTTGTTGAAAGACATGCCTTTGTTTAGCTGGCTTGCTTGTGCCCACCACAAAAATTCCTTTTGTAGACATGGAATGAGTGGGATAATTGCCTCTAAGTTGTGGCTGTGTTGAGACCATAAACTTTTTAGGTACCATTGTAGTTTTCTCATGTGTAATCTTGCCAGTGGAATTAATAGAATGCAAGATGCAGTGTAACCCAGGGCCTGCAGGATTTTCCTTGCAGTCATCTGGGTGAGTTTTGCTAGGCTTTTGAAGTAATCTGGTAATTGTTCTTGCTTCTCTTCTGTGAGGAAAGCCATTTGTAATTTTGTGTCCAGTTTTGCTCCTAGAAAAATTATTTGTTGGGATGGCAGTAGTCTTGATTTTTGAATGTTGACTGTGTATCCCAAAGCCTGTAGTAAGTGAATGACATAATTCAAGTTTTTTGTCAAGGCTTGCTTGCTGTCCGCTTGTATAAGGCAGTCGTCCAGGTAAGGGTATATTTGTATTCCCTGGAGTCTGCAGTGTGCCACTACTGATGCCAGGCATTTCGTGAATACTCTGGGTGCAGTAGACAAGCCAAAAGGTAATGCTGAGAATTGATAATGCTCTGGCCCTGCAAGAAATCTGAGGTATCTTCTGCAACTGTGTCTGATTGGGACATGCAGGTATGCCTCCTTGAGGTCCAGTGTTACCAGCCAAGACCCCTTGCCCAGCATGGGAAGAAGTTGCTGTAGAGTCAGCATTTCGAATTTTGGCACAATGAGAAAAGTGTTTAGAGCGGACAAGTCCAGTATAGGTCTCCATTGCTTTTCTTTTCTTGGAACAAGGAACAGTCTTGAGTAGAATCCCTGGCCTTGTTCCTGAGGAGGGACTTTTTCTATGGCTTTGATTTGTAGCAGCTTTGAAACTTGTATGAGTGCCTCTGCCCTTTGATTTTGTGGCAGATTTGGCATGCCTTGTCTCATTGGTAAAGTATGGAAGTGGAACCTGTGACCTTGGTCTATTATGTCCAGAATCCATTTGTCCTTTGTTAAAACGTGCCAGTTTTTTGAAAATAAAGATAATTTTCTGCCTAAAGGTGCTGCTCTTTGAGCCTTGGTTGGCGGTGTGAAAGTCAAGTCATTGTGTTTGTCCCTGTGGAGCAGTAGAAGTCCCTGCGCAACTTCGCTGATTATTCGGTTGCCATTGGTGTCCCCTGTAGGAGCCTCGGTATTGCCCTCTCCCTCGGGCACGCCTGTTTTTTCCCCTTTGGAACTTGTCAGTGTCTGGAAAGGACCAATTCTTAGAAGGCCAATTCCTGCTGAACCTTGGTGGCTGAACCTGGAGGAAATCTTTGACTGTTTGCACTGATTTAGTCTTTTCCTCAATTGATTTCAACACATCCTGAGCATTAGCACCAAATAGCTTGTGTTTTTCCAGAGGTGCATCCAGAAGCTTTACTTTAACATGATCTGGCAATGCCTGTTCTTTCAACCAAGCATGTCTACGTATGACGGCCCCTGTCATTGCTGCTCTACATGAAGCTTCCAATGCATCATAACCACACTGTAGAAAATGATTGCTAACCTACTGTGTATTATGAACCAAATCCTGCAAGGCCTTTCTATCTAAAGGCTCAGGAGAGGCTAACCTTTTCTGCAAATCATCCATCAAGAAATCCTGATACTGAAACATATGAAAAAGGCAGTTAAGGGCCCTCATGGCAAGGGTGGTTGAGGTATAAACCTTTTTGCCCCACCTTTCCAGGGACCTGGATTCCCTGTCTGTGGGCAAAGGATTTCTGGCCGTGGAGGTGGCCACTCCTTTGGGCCCCTGGGAAATAGTTTCTAGGTCAACAGAATGGGCCTTAAAAACATGTTTATGAGTCTCAGGAACCCTGTAGTATCTGTCTGGCTTGACAGGAGCAGGAGGGAGAGAATCAGGAGAAGCACTCGATTCTGAGTACACATCATCCAGAACATCTAACACTGGTGGAATAGCTAAAGGCCTCTGCTGGGGAAGCTTAAGGAAGGTACAGAGCCGTTTCCTGGAGTCGGAGAATTCCTGGCCCTGCCACTGAAAATGCTCTCTCATGGAGTGGAGAATTTCCCCAAAAGAAATATCCTCAGGAGGAGAGGCAGAAGGAATAGATTCCTCAGCATCAGAATCCTCGTAGCCCTGGAAAGACTCTTCCTGGGGGTCTGAATGGTCTGAGTCACCAGAGGCTTCAGCTGAGGAAAGGATATCTGTCTGCTCAACCCTAGGCCTTTTGTCTGAAGGTGGCTGAGAACCTCTGTCAGGATGAGCCTGGGAGCCTCTGATTAAAAAAATAAACAGATCATGACTTTAGCTGCAGATCTTATCAGAAGTGGGACCCTGAGAAAAAGATTTAGGAGGGTGAGACTTAGCCTGGCTGGCAGCCTTAGCACGTGTGTAGGCCTTGATGGACATAGACACCGGAGGGCCTAGCTGCCCCATGTGCTGGAGTAACTTTGTCCACGGTATGGTCTCAGGCAAATCTTGGGCTTCGGTTTCTGGAGGAAAATCCACAACCAGCACCAGGGTAGGCTCCGGGGCTGAGGAGATCGGTAAAGCGGTGTCGTCGGTCTGGAGCGGTGGAATTACCGCCTCAGAAGAGACCGATGCACTCGCGGTATGTTTTGGTGTGGTGTCGGAAGAAGTCGCGGGCCGAGGGTGTCGGTCCCGGTCCTTCCGTTTTTTGGAAATGTGTTGTCGGTTGTTCCGACGGCATGATATAGGAGTACTTTTCACCAAAAAAGTCTTCGGCATACTCTGCCCGGCGCCTGAGAGTGCGCTTATTGAAGCAAGCACAGGCAGCACAGGCCGAGACGTCGTGGTCTGGGCCAAGGCAGGGAAGGCAGTAAGAATGGAAGTCCTTATGAGGTATTTGTTTACCACAAGACAAACAGTTATTAACTTTTACAGTTTTATCTGACATCGGCGGAGGCAAGAAAAGGTTCCCCAACGAGGTTCTTAGCTTTTTGATGACTTCGGTTACTGAAAACACAGGAGCTGGCCGACCGGCACTTGCGAACTGCTTCTGCCTCGGGCACCGAGCGGCAAGAAAGACTGAAGATGGCATTGGCTGATGCTTTTATACCCCAGCCGCTCTGACGTCGGGGAGGAGGCGACATCAGCCGACGCCAGACCCAGACTTTGGAATCCGGCCGACCGAAGGGCTGCCTGAGGCAGGACAACCCATATGTAAGGACTGCAGTTGCATTCTTGAAGGACATCTGTGTGGCTATGGAGCCAGAAGGACAGCAAATGGAGGAGGCAGCAGACCAAGACAAGACGACAGAGTAGAAAATAAACAGAATGCACAGAAGTGTGTTCAAGTTAATAAAAGCCAGCAAATAAACATAAGCAATGGCACAAGTTGACAAATTCAGAAGAGACAGCATCATTACATAGTGAATGCAAAACAGAAAAGACTATCACAAGAAATTCAGGAAGAGATGAAAATGAAGCCGGTACAACTGGATGACTGCTCCTGAAGGGATAGTTTTCTGCAAATCCTGAAAAGGTGGAAGGAGCAAGGTTAAAAAGTTTAAGCTAAATTCCATAAGTAAACTGATACAAACAGAGAGGAAGCCAATAAAAATATAAATATTGCACAGGGTTTACCAGCCTAATACACAGAGTTAAACAAATGTCAAGCCTAACAATTTTGAAGCTAAATATAATGAACAAATATTTTCAAACTTATGGGGAAAAAACAATGAAGATTGACCAAACATGAATGTACACAGATAATGACTATTCTGGTGTTTTGGGGATACAAAGTAGTAAATTTCTGCCATCAATAAAACTGTGCATAAGAATTTAAGATTTATCCTGCAATTCACCCAAGTGTCTCATCCGATAAGTGTGAAAACTTACCTAGCAGTAGATGCAGCAATGGTAGGCCTGCGGAGGGAAAAATACAGACACTGAGGTTATCCAAGAAGTGGAGCACCAAGTGCAAGTACTGAGAAAATCCAAAATTCCCATTAGAAGTAACCAAAGTCTGCCAAAAAATACCCTTCTCACTGTTTCAGTAGAAGTTAATGGACAGACAGAGAAGAATATACAGGACTATACACACTGGGTGAAAGACGGTGGACATCAGATCTAATAGAACAAACACAGGAATGAGAGTTCCTTACTGGAAAAAAAGAGACCTATTCTACAAGGACAGAATTTTATTACTATTATAACTGCTTTCATTATTATCCAAACTGGAGTACAGGTAAAGATATGTAATGTAGTACAAAGATGATAAAATCAGTATAATTTATTAAAAATAAACACCCTTCAATGCTTTATATAAAAAAAAAAAAAATGTTCAATAGCAGTTTGTAATGAAAATGTCAAAAGTGTGGATAACACGGTTGGTATTAATAGGACTGGGGGACTGAAAACTTTGTGAATGGAAGGGAGGGGATGATCCAAATATGGAAGAAATGTTTTAGAAAAACACAACTAAAACATGTTGACTGATATTTACAACAATTTAAGTAGCACTAAAAGTGTTAAAAACCTAAGTAGTTAGGTGTAGCATTTGCAAGGATGCAGATGACTGCATTTACTGATCAAAATGGCCACTGCATGCAAGGTTCGGGGGGGGGGGGGGGGGCAGCAAGACTGTAGAAAAATTGGACTATCTGATTGGCTAAGGTAACTGCAACCCACTGATGCACTAGATGATATGGAGAGCTGCACAAATATTGCTCTATGGACTAGTAGGCAAAAGTTCCCTATTGCTTAGGGTAAAGTGGGTGGTTAACAATGTATTTACTCTTACAGAGATTATGCAGTTAAATTAAATAAAAATAGAAATGTAGGGAGAGGAAGCAAAACAAAGCAAGGATGCCAAGATCACAGATGGGTACAACGTTGAGAGAGACATTTAAAACTTTAAAAAGGGTTAACACTAGCACTGTCTAGCAAGAAGTGCGAGAGGATTTCCACTCACAAAACTATAAAAGTAGTTGAGAGAGTCGTGATGTTTGAGAGGGAAAGAAAATCTCTAGTATAAAAATGTTGATCCAACACAGGACTTATGTTTGCCCAGGTGGAGTGTTTAGTCCACTAAGGGCAGAAAATCACAAAGAAAGACTACCGCATGCACAGTTTTGAAGAATGTAGTCTGTAGTCATTTCCTGGGAGGGGAATTAAGAGGAGTTTCCTTAAAGGTTTTTAAGAGGTTTTTAAAGCAGCTTTGTCTTTAAGATAAACACCAGAATAAATTTGGACAAACTATGAAAAAGGAAAGGTGATTCAGCAGGAAAGTAAAATGGGGAAAAAAGAAAACAATAAGAATGAAATTGGGAGAGAGAGAGAGTGTCTTCTGGAAAAAAAATTTCATGCCCGAATTTACTGTTATGGAATGTGAATGCTTAAGTGCATGAGCCAAAAAAAACTTTCATGCCTGAATTTACTATTATGGAATGTGAATGGTTAAGTGCATGAGCCAAAAAAACAAAAAAAAAAAGGAAGCAGGCCAGCATATATATTTACAAAGTCAAATACAGGTGGCAATACATAAGAAATATTTTCAACAAAGTGGCAGAGAAGGATAAGAAGCATGAGTAAATTCAGAGAGGAGGAGAGAAGTGACGATAAAGGCACAGAAAAACATTGCGGAAGAGGAGGAGACTGGACTTTATTATAGACAGGGAGGGAATTTCAGTAGTGCCAAGAAGATTCAAGACAATAAAAGTTTGGCATGGGCTGATCAATGCAACAGAGCATATATTTATCAAAGGGAATTTACTCATGCTGATTAATATAAAAATTTAAAGTTAGATAGATTTTATGTAACAGGATATGAATACAATTTCAAAGTTCCAAATGCATCACACAGCTATATTTGACCAAGAACCTGTAATTTTACAAGTCAGAAACATGTGATAAAATTATAGTAAGACACTGGAAAATTCTCATGCACCTGATAAGAAAGCAAAGATTTGAAAACTGAAGCCAAGAGACCATAAAGCCAGTGTTAAAGAAGAATAAAGATAACCACATAGCCTTGGTTAAAAAGCAGGAATTAAAACAGTACTTAAAAATCAAAAGTAGTTGCAAGGGAAAAGGAATGGGAAGAAAGCAATTAAAGCAACATAAAGGATTTGGAAAAAATCAAGGAAGGGCAAAACAAGACAGAATGGATGTCTGAACAAAAGAAAGAACAGTTGAAAAAAGCCAAGGAAAAAAGAAAACAATCAAAATTAATGCATACAGAAGGATAGCACTGAAGCAGTTATATTTTTAAGTAAGTGAACCACCAAAATACTAAACTGCTTGCACAAAGACTAAAACAGACCCAAAAGTACAGAAACCTGTAATAAAGCTAAACAGACCACATTAAATTTTACTTTATTTACTTTAATTACCAGGCAGACTGTTCCTGGGAACCTTTTCAGCCATAACCCAGACATACATTCTACAATGAGAAAACATCTACTGTGAGTATAAACAAAAGAAAGCAATACAGAACTTTTCAGTATAGGACGGTACAGTAAGAAGACATCATATATATATATTTGTGCAGAAGAATAAAAAATTAAATACTTACATTAAACACAAAAAGCAATCCTCAGAGATGAACAGAACAGGAATTTAATTGGGTGGGCACAGTTGTAAGTAAACTTACAGAAAAGGCAGATGTTCTAATACATCACTGTTGCAGTAGCCTAATCTATTTAAGTCCTATCCCTTCTGACTGGTCAACTTTCATGCTTAACTGCACCTTCTATACGCTCTGTCAGAAGCTAGAGAAGAGCTCCATATGAAGACAAGATTTTGAAAATCCTCAGAACATTTCCTGCTTGAGAAGGGTGGCAAGAACCCAAGAGTTAACTATATAGAAAAGGGTGTACACATCCACACCCTAGCAACACAAAAGGAAAAAATAAAATAAGGGGGCTGGAGGGAGGGGCTGTGAATGTAACACGGAGCTATTAGAACATCTATTGTTGTGGTAAGTTTACTTGTATAGTTGTACAATATTCAGTACACAGATCACTGTAGCAGTAGCCTTAGATATTTGGTTTGATTACCATAGCTTAGAAACTAAGAAGGGATGTGGCAAATAAATTAAGACTCCAGGAGACCTATAAACATAGATAGTTCCTAGAATAAGATTTGTGTTACCATGCATTTTCCAAATGATATGAAGGTAAAACAAGTGTGAAACTCCAGTGTATGCCATTATTTGACTTCAATCTTCAGCAATTTGCCAGAAAACTACAAATTCTACGAGGAACAGTCCAAATATATGAAGCAAAAATCTGGACAATTGAGACATACACTGGAGTTGTCTTTTCCACTTACCTTCAAAGGAGAAAAACAGCTGATCATCTTTCCGGAATGCTTAAGGAGTTGCATCAGGACATCCAGAGTATGAATAACCTGTTCTCCCTTATTAGGGTTCAGGGAGGAAGACAGGGAGACTAATAGCCTGGCTTAAAGTAACATCAAAGACCACTTTAGGCACAATTGAAGGATTAGTTCTTAAAGAAACCCTGTCCTTGTGAAAAAATGGAGGACTGACCCACAGTAACTCACAATATCCTAGCAGAAGTGAGTGATGAGTAAAACAGTCGTTCATGTTAAGAATTTCAGATTAGCCAGATGAGCTGGTAAGAGAGAGAGTAAGCTTTTCAAGCACAAAGTTAAGATCCCAAAGACAAGCCATCACTTTCCTAGGTGGAGGGATTTGCAACAATCCTTATCAAAAAATGTTTAACTTGAGTGTGGTTATCGGAGATCAAGGGGAAGATCTGCAGAAATAGGTGGTAAATGCAATTTGAGAGAGGACTAAAAGATAAGAGGGTGGTAATTCTCACAAATAATCAAGAGCCAGAAGCAGCCAGGCCTGAAGAATCAAACTGCACAATCTTTTCCTTTTGTACATATATGATTTCCTGGTAGTACTTTTTTCCACCTCCTTTAGTATTTTCTGCATATCCTCAGAAAAAAAAAGTGGTGCTTAAAAGGTATCAAAATTCTATAATCCACACACCTAGTTAAGAGTTTTTAGGTCGGGGTGTATCAAACAGCCCTATGTCGAGTGAGTGAATCCATTCTGTAGGAAGCTTGTGTCAACTGCCCTTGGCCAGACAGAAAAGAAAGGAGAGAGGCACTGCTGTTTGGACTAAACAGGAGTCCCCACTGCAATTTCTGGAGAGCAGTTCCGAATCTTTAGAAGAACAGTGGAAATCAGTGAAAGGGGTTGGAAAAGCACAAAGGAACATTTTTCAGGCATATTTGCAAGGAGCCCAGGAAGTTGTCTGTTCAGAGAGAAGGCAAATAGATCCACTTGAGGTGACCTCCAAAGTTAGATCAATGCTTAGAAGACATCAGGGTGAAGTTTCCATTTGTGAGGATCTATCCTGGTCCTACCGAGCCCGTCTGCAGTCATGTTTTGCTCTGATGGAATGTATGAAGCCCGAAGAGTCAAACTGAGCCATGTTGCTATCTCCTGGGTTGTCATAAGTGTACAAAGAAGATAAAGTGTGGCTACCCCTTGCTTGTTTATGTACCACACCACTATGGTGTTATCTCTGCAAATGTCTGGAGACGAGAGATGATTTAAGACTTTCAAAGTGTTGATCAATGTCAACATCTCCTCGACATGTATTTGCTTCTGTCTGCCTCTACAGGGTTCCATGGAGCTTGCACATTTACCCCTTGGAAACCACTTCCCATGTCAGATATGGTGCGTCTTTTACAGACTGGGGGGGGGGGGGTCAGACAGCAGAATAGGAAACCTGGACTGTAAGACATTGGGTGTACCTACCATAAAATCTCCCTCTCTACAAATCTCAAAACCGGGATTTGAAAATATAAAGGGTATAGTACAGATGCAGAGTCCAGAATGATCCAAGAATACTACTGGATTTTCATCGTGGAGAGAAGGATCATGAGAATCATCAATGCTATGTACCCCTTAATCCTGAGAAATTCCCTTGTAGATACCAAGGACTTTAGAAGGCACTCGGAAAGAACTGTTAAATCACTTCTACTTGACTGGAGGAAGAAAGGCTCTTCTCAATTTGACAGAAATTTCAGGAACAGAATGCTGTGAGAAGGGATGAGAAAACTTCTGAAAGCAGACTTGAAAACCTAGACGTTATAGCAGATTTAGAACAGTTGCCAAGGACACTTGACAGGTGGAAAAAGTCTGCAAAGATAAGATCATCATCCAAACATGAAAAGATGTGAATGCCTTGAAGTCTGCAATACAGAATGATGGGAGGCAGATACTTTGTGAATAAACTCGCTGCAGTGGAGAGTTTAAAGGGTAAGAGAGGCACAGCAAATCTTAAAAAACTGACTGCAGTGCTCGCCAATGAAAATGTGATGATAGGCATCCTTTAAATTTAGATTTATCATGAAAAACAGAAGAGGTAGCAGAGATAAAAGGGACTAAAAGGATTTAACATTTTGGACTTTGGAATTCTGACAAAAAAAAAAAAAAAACGATTTAGAAAGTAAAGGTCCAGAACACACCTGCAAAAATTCTTGAATAAAAGTTTTTGTGCATCTAAGGGGGGTGGGGGCACTGTTTCTATTACTCCCTGAGAAAGCACTTGATGCAGAATGGGAGGAAACAAGGACACATGGTTAACAGGGCAATTACTCCTTGAGAAAGGAATCAATGCAGGATGGGAGGAAACAAGGACACATGGTTTACAGTGCAAAGAAAAATCCTGTGGAATAGGGAGGGGGATTCCCATTTGCAAGTGTACCCCTGCTACATTATATTTAAAACCTGCCACAATCTGACACCATAAGGGAAGATGAAGCCTCACGGGAATGGAGTGGTTGACAGGGTAGAAGGGTCAGGGTGGAACTGAACAGGTAAATTTTTAGGTTTTTCCATTCTTCTTTGAGCTTCCTTACCCAACAAGACTTCATGGAGGCAGGAGGCTGACGTTAAGGTAAACTAGAATCAGTAAGAAAAACTCTCTCTAAAGCAAACAAAATAAAAAGAACTGCTGCAGATTTAGGCATAACCAGCTGTAACAAATCATAACACTTTTTCTATGCCACTGGAATTTCATTTTGCTCCCACTGAAAAACCTCTGTCATCTTAAAATCTCAGAAGATGACTCTTCAAAAGAGATGTCTGAAACCATGCTCTCAGAATCAAAGCTCAGACTAAGAAAAAAATTCCAGAAGTAAAACCATCCCCCTTGCCCTCCCTACTCTTATTACTGAAAAAAGTCAAAAAACAAAGGAACGCTTTTCTTGACCAAAGTAGAAGGCAATGAAAAACATTAGAGAGCTCCTCAGTAAATTGTCCTTGTTCATAGACATTGAAATAGATGACTAGAAGGTTTTCTCAGTATGTTCACTTCAAATGGAAAACTCCTAGGAAAGTAACTGACCTGGGTAGGCATATTACTCGCAGATTCAAGTATCCCATCCTGGCTGAGTGAAAAACCTGGACTTGTCCCTTCCCCTTAGACAGGCAAGACTTTCTTCTTTGTCTGCCCAAGGGCACCATTACAGTGCAGAGGGCATGGCTATCCTCTGGGTCTTTGGTGGCTGTAAGTGCAATACTAAGAGGACTTTGAAGAAAAGTATGAGTAGTCTAAGGAGCAATAAGCAGTCACAACACAGACTCCTGCCAGAGGCTTTGGCAAAATGGCAGACAACCTGACACCCAAATATTCCCTATGTTTTTTTCTTCTTGCAGAGAAAGGTACGTGTATGTAGACCAGCCTGTTCCATGGGTAAACTGTGAACAAGATCTCAAAATGCGATATATCCTGCATGAGCTGATAAAAGATCGGTAACAAGTGGTACACAGGTATGTAAACAACTAAACATTTTCCACAAGCACAATATCCTGTTCCAAATGCACAAACACACAAAACCTGAAAGAAAAAATGTATCTGGCAGATTTTTTTAATATAAAAAGTGAATGAGCATTTATACAAACTCCCTTAGAAATGCAATGACAGTCAAATACAGTTTCCTAATAAAACACCACATTTCAATCAGAAAAACAAAACAGATTTAGTGGAAGGTTTTCCCAATAGGGAACTGATCTGTCAAGCCTCAAAGGATAGCCAGCTGACCAACAGTTTAACAAGGGCCCACAGAAGGGGAACTATCATGCAGCGGAATCGCTCTGATGTGATTCACACTCTTTACATGAAGCTCTTGACAAAATGTGTGGAAGGTACCCTTACGCTTTGAAAGCAGAATGGTCTCAAGGGTAAGACCTAAACAACTTGGGTAACTTCAACAATAATCTACATGAACATGTGTAGTGAACTGATTTTACTAGCCTGTGTCTGGAAATATTTAGGAGATACTAAGTTATACACAGAAGACCAAAGAGCAGAGGAAACAGGAGAAGACGCGATTTCTTGCAAGATTTAAAAATACAACAAATTATGTAGATGGAAGGCAAGGATATACTGTTGAACATCTCAGAATAACAAGGACATCAAATTATCAGATAAGGAAGATACCAGGAATAGATGGCACTCCCAATAAAATATGCAAGTTGGGTGGCAGCAAACTGATGAATGTGATCAATGTGAAGTATGGACTTTTTGACAGTATTTTAAGGAAGGAATTTCCAAATTCTTTGGGTGGAAAAGCAGTTACAGTGCAGATACGCAAGACAGAGAAATATTCTATAGAACCGTGGTCATAGAGGCCAATCTCAATGTTAAACCACAGTTATAACATTTTTATAACAACTTTAGCAAGAAAAAGACTGGCTTCAAAGTAGGAAACCAGTGTGGATTTACTGATGGGAAGGCAAACATTTTATATCATTATGTTTGACAACAAAACATTACAGGTGCCACAAGCAGACAGAAATAGGGGCAGACTTTTACTAATAGGATTGGATGCAGAAAAACCATTCAAACAGGGATAGTTGGAAATTCATGCACTTAGTATTATTTGGATTTGCCTTTCCAGTAAAATAAGATAGACTTAAGGAGGATTTACAATGAAACAGAGGTGCATACATAGGTAAACTGTTTCTCAGAAAATTATCCCCATATGGGAGAAGTACAGAAGTATGTCCTCATCACTCCCTACTCTTTGAGCTGCATCTGTAGCTTCTGGTTACCAAAATATGAGAATCAGTGATAAGGTGTTAATAACCAATATAGTAGACAAGAGAAATTAGCCCTACTTCCAGACGTTATTATTACTGTGACAAACCCACTGTCAGACACACCAAAGATTTTTACATTAACAGTATGGAAAGTTATCTGGATACAAGATAAATGAGAATAAAACAAAGGCAAATATTCAAAATTATGTGCCTGCATTTGAACTGGTACAGGCATACCAGTACTTTTGAGGACATGAAAGAATGATACACTTGTGCACAACTAAGGAAGGAAGTTAAGCTAGCAGAAAATGTGAGATGAGACAAAAGGTAAAATACATAGGTTAATATGACAATGGAAGATTATGGCCATGGATAAAAACATACAAGCTATAAAGATGTTCCTTATAATCTTAACATTCTATATCAAATATAAACTTATTTTGTAAGGCCAGAAAAAAACGAGTTTGGGAACACAGAGTAGATAAGGAACAAACTTTTTCAGGGGCAATAAAGAGTACACAGAGAAAAACTAGTACTGTCTGAGAAAAAAGGAGGTTTAGGTTTACAGGATTTAAAAATATATGACTTGGGAATTCATTATCAGAGTACTCTACCTACTGCAATACAAATAATATACATCAGAACAGAAAGAAATGATAGTAGAAAAAGTAGGAGGAAAAGATGGGGTAAGAAGATTGGGTTTCTGAGCAGACGCTAAACAAGGAAGAAGACAGGTAGAACTCTATGCATACAATGCAATGCATGAAAGGAAATAAGAGGGAGAGTAGATAATGGACAGGCTAATACAGCTGGCTCTTGTTTGTTTGTGTCTTTCGGCTTTCCCCGGTTAGGGGTCGCCACAGTGGAACTCAGGTCCGCTAATGATTGACTGTAGATTTTTACGTGCTGGCTTGCCAGGCCTAATGCACAACCTTCAACGAAGGAATGCCCATTCATGCATGTCGACACACAAATGACGCTCTGAGTATCGAACGGGCAACATCTAACTGTGAGCTGGCTTTAATGGGTTTTAAATAGACAAACAAGACTTAAAGGAGATATTAGTCTTCAAAAAAAGATCAATGATGCCATTATCAAATAAGAAAAACAGTAAAATAATTAGTTGGGAACAAGCAACATATGAATAAGATACCAGAAAGAATGCAATTAGATTACATCTAAGGGTGACCTTGAAAGGCAAATACAGATTACAGTACAATAAGCAACAGAAACTCAAATACTTTACCGTATATACTGGTCTTGTAACAGGTTGTTTTTCTCCTTAGAAATGCAACTGCTGTTTTTCTGAGAACTGTCAAATTCACTTGCTAATACAAATATACTGTGATTAAGCTTTCCTCCCAGGGCCTCTGCTGAAAATGGACTCTGCCCAGTCAGACTTTCCCAGTCAACAAAGACAAATAAGATACAAACCGGTATTAGATCACAGACTGCAACAAAAAAAGGAATTAATATACAAGGTATACAGGATAACGACAAGCAATTATAAGCGCAGAGACAGATAAAGTGCATTGGGTGATTGCTTGGGAAGATAAATCACAAAAGATTAATGTGGGAGAGATATGCCTAGCACCAAGATTTGCACGAAAATTAAGGAAATCTGGAAAGGGGCAATTTATGTAATTGTTGGATTGATAAATGTATAACAAAATGTATGTGATTTTAATGTTTATAACTGTGAACATGTTAACATCGTTTTATTTTATATGAATGTATATTTGTCAATGTCTTACGTGGTAATTTAATAAAGGTGTTAAAAATCAAGCAAAAAATTTAGAAATTTGCAAGGCAAAGTACTTTTACACACCAAATGGATTATACGTGATGCCCCCACAGGTTAGAGGAGACTACTAGAAGTTCAGGGGGGGGGGGGGCACGTATGTTTGGAACTGCTGAAAACCAGATAAGCTGAAGACTGATCTACTACATGTTTTTAAACACCTTCACTGATTTCACATATACCTAGTAACAAACAGGAAAACATTTCCTTTAATTGAAAAGAAAGCAAACCATTACTGTTTTCATTTTATGCATTATATATATATTTTTTAAAGTTATCATTCACTCCAACAGTACATAATTTGCACAAATCCTGCCTTACCTGAAATTTCACTTCTTCTCAACATTATTCTCCATGTACAGTTCCCACAAATTCTACTTCTACATAGTTTGCGCTTTCCTTTTTCTAAAGATCTCCCTCCATTTTTTTATCTACTTTATAATACAAAATAACCTGGTTACGGTTAGTTTAGATTTTGATTTCCATTTCCTGGGAGTAAATGTTTTTTTTGATAGCCAACATTAAGGAATGTGGTTGCTATAACACAGCTCAAAAGAATCCTTTCCTTAGTTACTATAACTTGCTCCTTTCAACATTTCTAACAATGTATTCTGTACGGATTTTTTTAATTCAGCAAAATCAATACATTCTCCCCAAAAAACATGTTTCCAGCAACCTCTCCTTTTTCCTATCGCACCTCCATCATTTATCTACCTGAGGAAAACTCCTCTGAAGTCTGCTTGGAGAATACAAACACTGATGCAAAGACTTATTTGTAAAAATCCTAAACCTTCTAAATTTTGTTGCGTACTTGGGAACCATACAAATGTCCTCCCACTGTTACTCTGTATAGTGTCTATCCATTCTCACTTCTCAAGTCTTTTCTAACCATTGATAGATTCTTATAGATATCCTGCATTATTTTATATGCCTTACTAATCATCTCTTTTTTTTAAGCACAGCTTCTTTTCTAGACTCAACTATAAATTCAGACAGAGCCTTAACACACCCCTATTTTTCTCTGTGTGTATACTCAGTTATCATTCCCTGGCAGGGATGGCAGCCTGCCCTAACTTTTGGTTAGCCTCATTCTACTGTATTACCTTTCCCCTAGCCCCAAGCCATTTGCTCTCAATACCTTGGTCCGTTTGCTAATCTTCTCCAATAAATTTGTCCCTATTGGTAAAATCTCCTTTCTCCATTTCTGTGTTGGCTTAGTTCTTAAAAACAACTTTTGCTAGTTTATAAATATATTATTCTGTATGGTTGTTTTAATCCTTAAGGGCCTAAATTGAAAACCCCACTCTCTCTAGTTTGATACCGCCAAACATAATTTCTTTCCATTAAGATTTGAAATATTCTGCTTGTGTTATGTACATGAGTGTTAACGGTGTAGCTCAGGTAATCCAAAAAAATACAGTTCAATGGGGAGAAACAACATAACCCACTTAACTCATGCCTTCTTTCATTCCCAAATAAATTAAATATTTATTAAAGTTAATCCACAATGACTTCTCTGGTTGATATAAATATGCTTGCATCTTGATATTCATATCCATAGTCAAGTGCTTCCAAGTTCAGTTTTGGGATTATGCTTTGTTGAGTCTCTTCCCACATATCCTTACTGCTACAGTAGAATCCTTTTTAATACAAGCACCCAAGTACTTCATTGTTCCCAATTACCCATAAATATGGGTATTGCTGAAACAATGCATGTGTAAGAAGAGTTTACCACAACAGCCTTTGTTTTATCTTCATTTATTTTATATCCTGAAAATACTTAAAATCATCTCAAAATGTTCCACAATAATGAAATCCCCTTTTCTGGATTTGTCGAGTATAAAATAACACCTGAAACTGTAACCAAATTATTTTGTGTTATAAAGTAAGGTTATTTTTTCTTGATTACCAATCCATTTATATCCTTGAAATTGTATGTTTCTTATTTTCTTTGCAAATGGATCTCAGTATAAAGAAATAGCCTAGTTCCTCTGTTCAAATAGCTTGTCAGAGGACTTAACTTGAAGTATGGGCCTTCATATAGCTTCCTAATTAACCCAATTACTCTCAATCAGAAAATGCAAAAGGTACTACTGCTCTACTCAAAATCCCAGCAGAGTCTATCAAATGCGTTCTCTGTAACAAAACCCACAAACAGCAGCAGTTTTAGTCTTACATTCTGCTTCCGTCTGGATTATCACTGCTATATTAATGTTGTCAAATGTGTGCATCCCCTCCACAAAACCACACTAACAGTTTTTGATAACACGTTGGCCCATTCTCTTAGCTAGTACAGACATAAAACTTTATAATTGTGGTTCAAAACTAAAACTGGTCTACACAAGGAAGGGTCTGGAGGGGCCTTATCCCTTCTTGGGTAGTATAGTTAAAATAGCTATTTCCCAAGATGCTAGTAGTGTACCACCTTTTAAATATTGATAACCAAAAAGCTTCCAAGTCTTTTTAACTTTCTTCCTTCACTGGAATACCATTTGTTCTTGGACACTTCCCTGTTGATTGAGCACACATCAGCACTTTCACCTCATCCCCTCCTATAGCTATTAAGTACTGAACCTTATCCTCTTGTAGCAATAGCATAGCTGATTTTTCCATAAACATTTCCATTTGTGCCTTTTCTTGGTTTCCTAACTTCTCAGCTCTATACAGATTTTCACAGAAATTCCAAAGTATCTGTAATCCTCTACAGTGTCACTAGTTAGTTTCCTTGTCACAAGATCCTATGTTTGGCAAAACCCACTTCCATTTTCTTTTACCCAAGTTAGTGTGCTATTTTTGTACTCTACAGTTATAAAAAAAAAAAAAAAAAACCTGCTTAACACTAACATTTCTAAACTCGTGCATATTATCCAAATACTCCCCTATTTTCCCTTTCATGTTCTGCACAATTCCGTTTGGTGTGCAATACGTCAGCCTTTGAAACCCTCAAAGTAATTCTTTCCTATATCTATTTTACCACATTTTTAAACTTCATTTGCATTTTATCCTACTCCTCTTCTACCCCTACTGAAGAAATGCAGATTTTTCCTAATAATTCTTGAATCATTTCCACTACTCATTCATTAACTTCCTCTCCTTTTAACAAATTGTTACAATTATACTTTACTATTCTTCATGTTTATCTTGGCCTTTACTGGTGTTTGATTTAAAACTGTTTTTGTGTTTCAAAGCTATGAGTTAAGTACCCAAGCTCCACAGAAACTATTTCTATCCAGTCTAATTCAGTTATTGGACCTTGGGGAATAATAGGTAAAGTCTGTCTGGACTCCTGCTAAATCTATATCTTCCATTTCAAATATTCTCATGCATTTCTTGAGAAATCTACCCCCTTTAGTTATACCTTCCCTTCTATGTACCCCAGATAAAACCTCACTATTGCAGATCAGGGTCTACTATCACCTACAAATTAATATTCCCTGCTGAAAGCGAACTGCCTCTACCATTACTGTTTTAGACTCCTTAACAGTAGTTTTAGCTGGAATACAAATGCATACCAGTGTAATCCTTATTTCCTGCCAATACCACCTTACTGCCACAAATCTACCATCATCTTTTTTTCTCTTCTTCGATCACTACTAGAAAAACATTACCCCCCCCCCCCGGCTTTTCCTTTGCCCCGATACTCTACTAAAAATCCATTCTGAAATCCCTTCTTTGCCAAATTCCCATGATTTCTTCTAACCAAGCAACACTGCTATTTTCACCCTACACTTCTTAACATAATTCAATACACTGCTACTTGTCCGTATCTATAATGCCACTCGCATTCCACGAGTGATAATGCAGACATGCTGGTTAAAAAAGCTCTTATTTTCACATACTACACATGACAATATTTTTAAATGCGTGTCCAACATGCAACTTAAACGCACATATTGTTGGGAAGCTTATATTAAATGCAAATGCAGCTTCTCATCTCTGCATGAACCCGCATCACATTTTCCTAGACCACTTGCTTCAATAAAAACACACACGGAGCAAAAAAAAAAAAAAAAACTACGTGCATGTTCATTCTTAACCACCCCGGCACTTTTAACTTGCAGCAAATGCACAAGACTATAAACCTTTCCAAAATGGGAGATTACCCCTCCATGTAGGGGCAACTAGTCCAAATAGTCAACTACAACCCATGGGCTTAATCTATCCAAAAGTTAGGTTTAATCAAGATTTGTACTGGACCATCACCATCTATTCTTGTCCTACTTCTACTGCCCTCCAAAATCTGAAAAACAACTTACATGCCCTCATTTAACTGATTTTAACCTTAAGGGCAATAACTTCCCTTAAATGAATAACTTAGATTGCATGCAGTTATGTTTTAGGCTTAAGTACAGAGTGCTGCTAGGAATACATCAACTTCAGGGATGCCATATTTCTTACTGGACAGGTAGGCACATTAAACACAAGTAATTCCATGTTTGACAATTTTTGATCGGCTCGTATACTGGCATATGGGCCAATAAAAAAAAAAAATCCCAACGTGGAGGCTGTTTCGCCAGGATTTTAACCGGCAGTGCAGGACTCGGGACTGGGCTGCTGATCTTGGGGCAGCCCCGCTCAAACAGGGACGTCTGGCAACCTTGATCTACTTTCAACAATATTTCCTTCACCGAGTCAACCTTCATTTATTTTCACTGAACTGCTTCCAGTTCCACTTTCATTACTAATTATAGTGTTGCTCACACAAATGCCTCACAGCTGATGGTTCAGTCATTTCTAGAACTGTCTGCACCTGTAGATAGACTCCATTTGCAGAGCTTTGCTGGTAGAGAGAAAAAACAGTTAATAGTTTTACAAATGCATGAAGCAGTTGTGCTCAAATGATAGGGAACTTAGCATTTTACAAGTTTTTCATTCTCAAGTTTGTTTGCTCAAAAACAGAAAGAAACCTTTTGCCCCTCACCTTCACAACAAACCAAGAATATCAGTCTACATTTCCACATGAATAGCATCAGGGGAAACAAATGATCACGCAGTTCTATGCCCTCCCCCAGCAGTCCAAGATCACAAAATATATTTTATTACAGTTGTTGTTGTGTCTTCCCGGTTAGGGGTCGCCACAGCAGAACGCCGGTCCGCTAATGATTGGCAGCAGATTTTTACGTGCAGAGTTGCCAGCCCTGACGCACAACCTTCAACAAAGGTACGCCCATTCACGCATGTCTCCACACAGAAGATGCTCTAGCTGAGAATCGAACAGGACAACGTCTTACTGTGAGGCGACAACGCTACCTCAGTAAACCCCAAACACATTACAGTGAATAAAATGCATTTTCTTACTTTATCACTAGCATAAATGGTAGTCACCGATAAGACTCCCCCCACCTCAAGTTTAAAAAGACTGCATACTGTGCAGAACTATTTTACACTGAAACATGCAATTTACTTTGAGATTATACACATTACTGAAAAACGTTTTACTTACAGTTATACCTTCAGTCCCTTCATTATCCTTCTAAGCATTGTCATTAGTCAGCTACCCAATTTAATACAGTTCCAAACTTCCAGTCCTTTTTAAACACGTCTTACAGAAGTGCAGTTCTCATGTAAAACTCTCTTATAGAATAGTTACATTTCTTCCATCAATTCCCTACTTTCACATTATTGCTGGTCTTCTTACATACCACACTGATCACCCAACACCTGTCTCTGGTTAAAGTCCACGCTACACCCGATTTCTTGTAGTCGGCTCCTGAGCTTTTTTCTGTTGCTCAATCATTTTCCTTTGGACAAATGGAAAAGGTTTTACTAGCAAGTTCTATCTATGGCCTTTATTGTCAGATGAATGAGAAGCACAGTTCCCACTCAGTTTGGTGGCCCATTCTTTGCCGGCAAATGTCATTTCTTCCTGAGCTTATTGCGCATATAAAAATGTCTCATCTCCAGGAAACAATATTCTTAAAACAGCTGGATACAGCAACTTGAATCTCAAAATAAAAAAAATGGTTATGGCATGAAGGAACAGACTTAACCGCAAACCAAAATAAGATTTATTAGAAAACATTTGAGCACTTGTGTCTACTTTATACCGAAGACTTCTTCAGAATCTTACAAAGTAACACGTAAAGTATAAATACCCTCCAAGCACTATCACTCACGTGTCATTTAAAAAAAACAATAAAATGAAGCAAAAGTTATACATTCAGTTACTACTGTCAACTACGCCTCCTTGTATGCATCTGAAAAGTAATGCATTTAGTTCCATGAATGAATAATACAGTCTACTACATTTAAAGAGAATCACAAAAATACAAACGAAAAAATATATAATTATTAAAATACTACAATACACACACATCCATTAAAGTTAAACATAAGATCGAAGCTTCAAAATCCTGGCAATAGAAACTTTAGCACTGAGACCTGGATAAATATGGGCATTTAGTTTAGTCTGCCATTTCAACTCTTTGGCCTCAATCAAATCACACCATGGTCACCCCGGGATTTTTTATAACTTGAATCTCACACCTGCCTCTCGACATCTACTGACTGCAAGTATTAAACATGCTTCTCTTCTGCCAGGTGTGCAGTGAATGATCATTTTCCACAAACACTATAGTGTTCCAAATTGACAATACTTCAGTTTCTTGCCTTAATTTTGTCAAGAGCCATTTTTACTGCTATGACTATCTTTACTACTACAGGTCTTGGCTACCTTCTCATGACTAGTGTGCCCTTCCAATAAACAAATCCTCCAGTGGAATAATGGTCCAGTTACTTATTTGTACTTTCATGCAATTCATGGTCTTTCCTTCTAAGACTTTTCTCGTGTGCCAGAAAAACTGGGTTTTCTCTGTATGCGCTGTCTTTTAACTCTATTTTTTGAAACAGTGTTCTTGAGAAGCCTTGTATTCAACCAGTCTTTCCTTCATTTCAGATTACAATTTCTGCAGTTTTCATCAGTTCACGAGAATAGCTACTTAAAACATAGTCTACTCTCTCTAGTCTTTTATTTGACTTTATACATCCCACCAGTTTCTCACTTAAAAACCTCTTAATGCATCTGACTTACTTTTTTCTTTAAATTACTGGAAATAATCTCCTGCGCAACAGATAAGACCCAAACTTCTTTTTGCTGAACAGCTGCAAAGCACATCTACTTTTCATTTTTTTCTTTCTTTCTTTCTCTTGATTCCTTCTTTGCAGGCATTTAGGCAGTAAGATGACAAGACTGGAAATTAATTTTACTTAAATTGTCAGCTTTCACCAGCAACTCTGTTTCAGTTTCCTTATCCTACTAGGAGAGTTCTAATGGTACTTGCGTATTATCGCAACCACATTTTCATGATTGCAAAAATCGCTTTGTTGATTACAAATAACCACATAAAACACTGCAATGTGTTATTCCACCTCCTTTACTGGTGGCTAAGAAGTGGGGATTACCTTCAGGAACACAAAATCTTGATAAAGGCATCTTCCCCTTTTTACGTGCTTTACAGACATATACTTGAAGTGTCACAGATGCTGTGTGAATGATGAATGCGATATTTGGACCGTGAGGAACGAATCCTTCAGCGAAGGAAAACACAAACAGGAAACATGGTTTTGGTGAACTACTACCTTTGTAGAAATGTGTACATATACTTGCAAACAGCCCTTGCAATGCATAAGTTGCCCTAAGTAATCCTTTTAAAAAGTGAGCATGGATGAGGTTGACAGATTATTGTGGTTGTTTTTCAAGGAATAAGTTGGCAGTACTGATTTTGTTTGTATGATGCTGGCATGTTCAGACAAAACCAAATAGTACTTAAGTGATCATTTATTTCAGTAGTGCTGCAACAATGCTGATTGCTCTTTGTATTTGTCTTTCTATGTGGTGCGCATTTCTCAGCAAGTGCAGTTAGCACTGCCTCAAAACAGTCTTTTTTTCTAGGAAAGCAGTGTGTCACGCTACATGTTTCTTAAACTAAGCAACATACTGTCTTGTAAGAGTCACACTTGAATAATGACACAGCTGTGATGGGCAAATTTCATTAAAACCATTATTTGACTGCATTTGCTCTCAAGAAAAAAATGAACGTTCAGCAAGCAGAGTTGGAACAACAGACATGCTGGCAGTACACTACATAAACCAAGAGCAACAATATGTTCTTTTACATTGTATTGATAGTTCAGAAAACAGTCTGGACTGTTAAAGAAAACACAGCCTGTAACATTTTAAAAACATTAAGGAACATATTTCAGGCTCAGGAACCAACCACTACTGCCGTGAAAAATGTGGTCGTGATAATACGCAAGTACTGTTCTAATCAACCTGCTTTTCAGACTACAGCCATTTTGGAATCTACAAAATGTTTTGAGAAGGGTAAGCTCAGAAATCAGAATAACTAAGGATATAAAATTATTAGGTTGGGACTCAAAACAAGCACAGACTAATGTTAACAGAAGAAAAACACAAAAGAAGAAATAAAAGAAAACAGATAAAGCTACAATGGAAAGATGTGCTGGAAACAGAAATTAGGAAAAAGAGATGGTACTAATAAACAGATGACTGTTAAGAAAACTGAAAAAAATATGTTTATGAAATCAAACAAGGATGAATAAATAAATTTAAGAAAGCTGCAAGGGAGGGGAACCTGTGCAAATGAAAATGGAGTAGCATGAAATAGGCAACTTAGTGTTTTGTTTAGTTTCTACTTCAGCAAGAAATAAAAATTCATTATGACAAAAAAAACTTATTCATGACTACCTAAACTAAAGAATGTTGAACTGTTCTGGAGAAAGAGAGAGATTTGTTTTGTCTGGAGGTGTTTGGCTTTTTTTGCCAACAGGCAGTCTGTTTTGTGACACATTTTGCAATGTGGTATAATGATCCTCCATTAGTAGGTGTGAAGTCTACTTCCCAAGCTTGCTTTATCTCAATGCTCTATTAGCATTTTAAGCTCTTTAGCTAGACAAATCTGCTTTAGAGTCTTTAAAGAGTCTGAAGATAATGGGAAAGTACATGTATAGTGACCAGCTGTGAGTATAATCTACAGAGTTTGTGGGGAGACTTTGGTTTGAAAGACATCTTCTCAAGGGGAGGGTTATTTGGTTTTCAGGTTTTGAATGTGAAAGTTTCTGTGAAAAGGGCACTAAAAGTGGTGTGTTGAACAGTAATCCATGATGATGGCAGAGTGAGGATTAATATAAAGTTGAGAAACAAGTCTACTGGAGTTGATTACCACTTACAAAAGCTCTAGGTCAACTAGGAATTTGGATAATTTATGGTTAGTGGGATCTAGAAAATATGGGCTGAAAACACCTAGTATAACAATGTGTTTATTTGGAGTGATAAGAGACAGAATGTTATGCTGTAGTGCTTTGAATTATAAAGTGAGGGGGAAGGATAGGTATGCAACTGCAATACATAAGAGTTGACAAGAACTGATTGATAGCTTAATTAGAATCCAAGTTTGCTCATGGTCAGTTGAGAGGTTAGGCTTGCTCAACTACAGTGATACTGAGGGCAGACTTATGTAGCAGCACAACACTTTCACCAGCCCTAGTTCCAGTATGGGCATTAAACTTGGTCGCAGACTACGAAATGGTGTATTTCAAGGTGTTTATTTCTGAGGTACAACTCAGTGACGCCAAGTATGTTGGGCGAGTGGGATAACAAAAAGGCACTTGTATAAGGTTTGTTTGTCACTTTTTGCATTGACTAATGCAGGGGTGACAAAAATGAGGTTGAGACAGTGTGGAAGATTGTCTGAGGCAGTGACAGTTTGTGGTCCTGTGTTACATAAGAGTGTCGGTCATTGTTGAGAAGTTCTGGAGGACATGGAAATGGATAGGATGTAGTACTGCTGCTACTAGAAGCATGGAGATTGTTGATCATAGAAGTAAAAGTGTGTGGTGGACTTTAACAAAAGACAAGGAAGGGGAAAAAGAATTGTATGAATGAAGTTATTTGTAGTAGCAGTACTAATAACAGCACTGGGAGTGTTGCTGAGTGTTACTGCTAGGGTGAGAAATTTGAGATTATCTCCGAATCGGCTTTACCTCTAATTGTATTTATTTATTCATATGTTTTAGGGACCTCTGCAGCAGATGGCCTGAAAAAAAGAAGTTACGTCTTATCATAACGTTCCATCTGTGTTGTTTATCTTCTTTCATTCATTACTGATGGGTTTGGTTCCGAGCCCTCGGAACAGAGTCAGCCTTTTTACAATCTCACGCCACCCAAAAAACTCTTGAGCTAAGTCTCTACCCAGAATGCCCTTCTCCCTGTTACATCAGATTGAGTTTGCTAGAGAAAGAGAAGTAAAGCAGAGGCCACTTCTGCGCAAATACCCTAGGACACCACTTGGACCCAAAGCATCCCCCCCCCCCAAGAGCCTTTTAGAGGGGGAAAGAGGGTGGGAAGTGATGAATGAAAGAAGATAAACAACACAGATGGAACTTTATAGTAAGACACAACTTCTTTATCTGATGTTGTTTATCTTCTTTCATTCATCACTGATGGGACAGAATCCCAAGATACCTTGAAGTCCATGGGTGGCCCTTATGAAAGAACATTCCTGAGAAGGCAGCTCTCCCTCTGGAGACCAAGTCCAATTTGTAATGACTGATAAAGGTATGAGGCTTAGCCCAAGTAGCTGCTACGCAGATGTCACCCATGAAAGCCCTAGCATGGAAAGCTACAGATGTTGCCAGTGATCTAGTGGAATGAGCTTTAACTTTTGGCATAGGTTCATTACTGAGGGAATAGATGAAACATATGCATTCCCTTAGCCATTTTGATAATGTAACCTTGGAAACAAGACTCTCCCATTCTGGGCCCAGAAAAGGAGATGAAAAGCTGTTCAGATTTATGGATAGGTTTGGTCATGCCTAGGTAAAATCTCAACTGTCTATGCGCATCTAAGGAGCGAAGGCAGTACTCTCCTCTATTGGCAAAATTCGGAAAGAATACTGGTAGAGCAATGGTCTGACTTATGGAGAATTCAGAAACAACTTTGGGAAGGAAGGATGGATTCGTCCGAAGTGATACTCTGTCTTTATGAAAGACAGGGGCACAGGAAAATAATTTTCTTGGGTGGCGAAAGCCAGGGTACATTTTTTGGCTAGGCTTGTATGGGCCCTAGGGCCGATAGCCTAGTACCTACCTATGAACCAGATATGGCCTCAATACACAATGCCAGCAGCTCTAAGACCGTTCTGGCAGATGTGATGGCTACCAAGAACAAGGATTTCCAAGACAAAAACTTTAGGTCACACTTCACAGCAGGTTCAAAAGGTTTTTGAATCAGACCGAAGGACTAAAGTGAGTTTCCATGGTTCCACGGGCTGTCTGACAGGAGGCCTGATACGAGAGGTCCCCCGAGGAAGGCCTTGCAAAGGCGCAAAGAGATGAGGGGTGCCATCCATACCATTGTGGAAATTAAAAATTGCCACTAGATGTATTCTTACGGTACAGGCAGAGGTTCCATTATCAAAAAACTTAGTTAGGTATTGAAGCACTGCAGATACTGGAGCCGAATACGGGTCTAGCATGTTATCCCTGGACCAGATGGAGAATCTTTTCCATTTATCCTGATGTAGTCTTCTGGTGGATGGTTTATGAGAGGCCAGAATTATGTCTCGAACAGGCGAGGAAAGATTAGCTTGCCTGGCGACTAATGGAAGTGTAGAAACCAAGCTGTCAGTTTGAGACTGGACAGATTTGGGTGACTCAACCCTTGGGGATGAGCAAATAGATCTGGTGGAGGGTCCAGAATCCATGGCGGGTATACTAGGTGATTGTCAAGGCCAGAACAGAGCTATGAGGATCACCCTGCATCTCAACCGAAGAGCTTTCTTTAGAAATTGTGGAACCAGGGGGACGGGAGGATAAGCGTAAAGAAGTCCCGAGGGCCAATCGTGGATTACAGCGTCCCTTGCTGACTCCCCCTCCAGGGGAAGTAGAGCGGAATAGCTCCTGCACTTGTTTGATGAGGATGCAAAAAGGTCACAGCAAGACCGGTCCCAGTGGCTGAAAATTTCTGTCGCCACCTCAGGGTTGAGAGACCACTCTCGTGAGGCATGAGGATGCATCTGCTCGATATGTCCGCAATCACGTTGGAGCTCCCTGGGATATGCGTTGCTATCAGAAAGTGGTTGGAAGCTATTGCCCACTGCCAAATTTTCATGGCTTCTCCACATAGGGGATAGGACTTGGTTTCTCCATGCTTGTTGATATACCAGACCACTGACATACTGACTGAATCACAATTGTCCCAGAAGGGAGAGCCGAATGAAAGGCCTGCAACGCTAACAGCACAGCTCTCAGTTCCAGAACGTTGGTATGCAGGTGGAGCTCTGAGGTGGACCATGTGCCTTGGACAGTCTTTACCTGGAAATGGCCCCCTCCACCGGATCCCAATCAGGGAAGCATCTGTAGTCACAATGGCTCTGGGCTGAGGGGATTGAAATGGGCGACTCCAAAGTTCTACGTCTGACCTCATCCACCAAAGAAGGTCCTGTTTGCAAGAGTGGGTTATTCGAATCTGGTAACAGAGGGGTGATAGTTTGGGAACCATTGACAAAGGAGGAGCCATTGCAGGATTCTCATATGTAGCTTTGCTACAGGCACCATCGGGATTGAAGTGGCCGAAGAACCTAGGGCCTGAAGAACTTCACTTGCTGAGATTTTTGGTTGAGAGAGTATCACTCTGAGCTGAAGCCTCAACCGGTGGAGTCTGTGAATTGGGAGTGATACTAGACAGGATTGAGTAAAGAACACTGCTCCAATGAACTCTTATTTGTTGAGTAGGAGTAAGGTCTGTCTTCTCCCAGTCTATCATTACCAACAATTTTGTCAGAGAGAGAGAGTACAATGCAGTGCTGTTACCAGAAGATACTTGGTGGGGGTGGTGAGGAGCCAGTCATCCAGATATGGGAACACCCAGAATCCTTTTAGTCTCAAGTGAGCTGTTACAACTGCCATGCATTTCGTGAACACTCTGGGGGCAGTAGAGAGACCAAACAGCAAGGCACAAAATTGAGAATGATTGGCCCCTAGGCAGAAGCAAAGCAGACTCCTGGAGAGTTTGTCCATCTTGACGTGGTAACATGCATTCCAGAGATCTATCGAGTACATCCAATCAACTTCTCTTAAAAGAGAAGAATGGACTGAACTGTGACCATCCGGAATTTGGTTCGAGTGAGACTTGTTTAAGCTGCTGAGATCCAAAATGGGTCTCCAGTCCCCTGTCATTTTTGGCACCAAAAAGAATCTAGAGTAAAATCCGGATCACCGCTGGTCTGGTGGGACTGTTTGGATGACACTTTGAGACAGCTCTATAACCTCTGAAGCTGCTTCTTCCCTTTGACAGGGTGGAACGTCAGGAAGTTTTCTTGGAATGTTTGGCTGATAAGAAAGGGGAATGGTGTAACCTCAGGTGATGATACTCTGCACCCAATTATCGGTAGTAATGGATTGCCAGGCAGCTTGGTGCAGACAGAAAAGTACAGCTGTGTACACTTACCATAAATGTACATGTTCGAGTTTATTCACTGTTGCAATCATCACATTTGGGTTATCCCTGCCAGGGTAGCCCTCGGCCAGCCCGAATACCAGAGGCTTAGTATTTCTGCGTCAGTTGGTGTTGCTTCAGGACTGACATCAGGTCGTCAGTAGTATAAAGTATGGCAGCCGGCACCATTACATCAGTTTTTCTTGCCCTGTCAGGAGCCCCCAAAGTGGGAGCCAGGTTATGGTGGAAGAACCCCACCAGCAGAAAGTAAATACCAAAATGTCCCCTGTAAGGAGAGAGAGAGAGAGAGAGAGAGAAGAGGGGGATGGAGGGACGTAAACCAGGACTGCAACACTGAATACACTCGAACATCTACATTTATGGTAAGTGTACACAACTATACTATGTTCTTCGTGTTTCACTGTTGCAGTCATCACATTTGGGTTGATTCCCAAAGCCGAGGAAAAGGGTGGAGGCAGTCAAGGAGACTAGGGAGTGGCTAGGATGCCCTGCAAGACTGCACTGGCAAAGCCTGCCCTGGATTTGGAGAAGATAGGCAGATGGTAATGTTTGGTAAAAGTGTGAACAGATGTCCAGGTGGCAGCCTCCAGGATGTCCTTGGTGGGGACTCCTCCAAGTAAAGCTGCAGAGGTGGAGACTGCTGTGGTGGAGTGAGTCCTGACCCCCTTAGGGGGAGGCTTTCTGTGTTGCTTGCAACAGAAATGGATGCAGTGTGCTATCCATGTAGAAATTGTTTGTTTGGAGATGGCTTTGCCCTCTGCCCCTGCAGCAAAGCTAACCAGCAATTGATCAGACTTTCTGAATGACTTAGCCCTGTCTAGATAGAATCCGAGCTGTGTGTGCACATATAGAGAGTGTAGGATTCTTTCCCCCTTGTTCTGTGGGTTGGGGAAAAAGGTGGGCAAATGAATGGACTGGCTGAGAGCCACACTGGACACCACTTTGGGCATAAAGGATGGGTTAGTCCCGAGGGAAACCCTGTCAGCCTGGATGATGAAGAGCTCCACATCCATGAGTGCTTCTAGCTTAGAGACTCTTCTGGCTGAAGTGATGGCCAGAAGAAAATCGGTCTTCCAGGAGAGAAACTAACTCTGCTGAAGATGCTGGTTCGAAGGAGGGCAGGGTGAGCTTTTCCAAAGTTAAGGTCTCAAGCTGGGGTAGGGCCTCTTCTGGGTGGCGTCAAGTTGCTAGCCCCTCTTAGGAATTGTTTGATCAGCGGGTGTGAGGAAAAGGGGCTGCTCAGTGGGGAAATGAGCAGAGACAGCAGACGCATAAATTTAATAGAGGAAAAAGAGAGACCACTGCGTAGCAGGTCAGCGAGATAATCCAGGATGAGAGGGAGGGAGGGAGGGAGTGCTGTGCCATATCGCCTCCCTTAGCCTGAATCCGGGTGAAGAACCTTTTCCATTTGTCAGCATACGACTTTCTAGTGCTAAGGTATCTGGCCTCATGTATAACATCTACTACCTGTTTACTGAGGTTGGCAAATTGATCAGTGGGTTAGGGAATAAGCCAAACTGCCAAAATGAGGGTCTGCAACTGGAGATGCCTGAATTCTCCTTTCCTCTGGGTCAGGAGGGTTGGGGTCTGAGTGAGATGCCATGGTGGCAGTGGGGACAGTCTGCTCCAGCAGTGGTTACCAGTGCTGGTGAGGCCAGTCTGGAGCAATAAGAATTGTCCTTGGTTTTTCCTCACTTATTTTGATCAGTACCCTGGCAATAAGTAGTGGAGGAAAGGCATACACCGATAGATTGACCCAGGGGAATGACAGGGCATCCACTTTCCAAGCTATGTTGTGATGCTCCCTGGTGCAGATCATACTGAGCTGATGGTTGGTGTGGGAAGCAAAGAGGTCGACCTTCGGGATGCCCCATTTCTGAGTTATTAGGGTGAAGGTTCTTTTCTCTAGCTGCCATTCGTGTAGGTCCAGAAGATTTCTGCTTAAGTGATCTGCCATAGAGTTTAGAGAAACTGGCAGGAGTTGTGCTAACAGGTGTAGTTTCATGGCAGAGGGTGTTTGCCAAAGGGTCATGGCCAGCCTGCACAGAGCGTAGCAGTGAGTCCCTCTCCCTGCTTGCTGATATACAACACAGTGGTGTTGTCTGTTTTGAATAGGAGAGCCCCTGGGGAGAGAAGGGGTCTGAAAGCTGTCCATGTGTGCTGGACAGCTAACATCTCTTTTTGGTTGCTGTGCAGATGGATTTGCTGTGGGCTCCATTGGCCCTGTGTGCACCTGCCATCCAGGTGTGCACGCCAGGCATAGTCTGATGCATCTGTGGTTAGGGTCTGGTTGGCAGGGGGTGGTGAGAAAGGTAGTCCCTTGTTGTGGGAGCATGCTGCTGCCCACCAAAGAAAATCTTTCCTGAGGCAAGGTATCATGGGTATGAGAGTTTCCAGGTCTTGAGAGCATTGTCACCAAAGGCTTTTTAGGTACCACTGAAGTTTCCTCATATGCAGTCTGGCATATGGAATGAGTAGAATGCAAGATGCCATGAACCCCAGAGCTTGCAGGATTTTCCTTGCAGATAACTGGGGTCTGGTGGCTAGTTGAGAGAAGTAGGTTGTCAGGTAAGTTTGCTTTTCTGGTGTAAGAAATGTCGTCTGGGATGCTGTGTCCAGGCTTGCTCCCAGGAATATAATCCTTTGGGTGGGTACTAGTTTGGATTTCATTTTGTTGATAGTGTACCCTAGGGATGTCAGCAGGGACTTTACAAAGGCCAGGTGCTTGAGCAGCTTTTCCTGACTGTCTGCCTGAATTAGGCAGTCGTTAAAATATGGGTAAATTTGGATATTCCTTTGTCTGCAAAAGGCAATGGCCGGAGCCAGAC